>NC_137960.1:5290743-5473243 GCF_963924665.1 Micromys minutus | reverse complement strand
CCTGGAACTCTGTAGACTAGGCTGGCCTCGAACTCACAGAGATCCATCTGCCTCTGCCTTCTGAGTACTAGGATTAAAGGAGTGGGCCACCTTGCTTGCAAAGATTTAGTTGTGTGTGTGTCTGTGTGTGTGCCACATGGGTTGCCACATTTGTTCCCAGTCCCAAAGAGGGTGTTGGTTTCCCTGGAGCTGGATTGTAAGCCCCCTGACAGGGGTTTGAGGAACTGAACTTCTGTCCCCTGGAGGTCTGTTGAGCTGTCTTCCCGGGCTGTTATTTTGACTTTTGTGGTGTAGGGTCTCACAGTTGCCTCAAAATCTGGATTCCCCCTGTCTCAGTTTCCTGGGTGCTGGGATGAAAGGTATGAACCACTACAACCAACAATTTTCATTATTTTTTTCCCCATTTATTGTGTGCGAGAAAGAGCTTGCACACGGAATACTCATGTGCAGATCGGAGGACAACTTGTAGGAATTAGCTCTCTTCTTCCACCATGTGGCTTCTGGGGGTTGAGTTCCTGTCATCAGACTTGGTGGTGGCCCAAACCTTGACCCACTGAGTCCTATCTCACACACACACACACACACACACACACACACACACACACACTTTTGGTTTTGAGATTATGGTCTAGCTTAGGTTGGCCTCACACTCTATTAGCCTTGATCCTTATCTGTCTCACAAATGCTAGATGGCAGGTAGACATCACCATAGTCAACCAACTTGTCTTTCTGTTCCTGTATTTTCTTAGAGGGGTGAAAGAAGAAGCCGGAGATTCCTCCCCCCTCGCCCCACCATGAGCTTGAACATGGGGTAGCAGCATGTATCAGTTATCTGCCGCTGTGTAACAAAACACCCTGAAGCTTAGTGTCTTACAGCAGGAGTGGATTCCTTCTTCCGTTCTGTGGGTTGATGACGGGACAGCTAGCTCCCCCTGCTGGTCTCAAGAGTGTGGCTTCTCTGCTGCTGGGTGCTCGGCTGCGTCGTCACATAGTTAGCTGCGGTGCTCGGGCCCCCAGTGATCTTTCGAGCTGCCAGCGTTTCAAAAGAGCAAATGCAGAAGCCTGGCTTCATAAACTGGACACCATCATTTGTGGCACATTTTATTGGTCAAAGCAAATGACAAGGTACTCAAATCGAAGGAGAATGAAACCCATGCTCCGTGATTCCAGCAACAGAGTCTCATTATTGGTCTGGGCACAGCGGAGCCATTCTCCTGGGAACCCCTGCAGTCATAATTCTCCCCAAGGATATGTGTAAAGCCAGTGGCGTACATCCATGTCACACTGCCCCACGCTGACAGAGCATGCCCCACGCTGACGAAGTGTGCCCCACGCTGACAGAGCATGCCCCGCGCTGACGCAGCATGCCCCGCACATGCCCTGGCTGCGACCATCAAATGCTGACTTCACACTCAGCAGGACTCCGGTGTCTCCCTGCTGGCTCCTCGCCCCACTCCTTGCCCTGCTTGGCAGCCCATCTTCGGAGCCTACTGGCAGGCTGCGGCTCCGACTTCGCTGATTGGAGGATGCGATTTGGACCCTCTGGGCTCATCCCACTTCTCCCAGACCTAGTTCTGATTCCCAGAACTCACAAACCAAACCCTTGGCTTCCCTCTGGCAAGCCTGACCTGCCCTCCCCAAGGAGGAAGCCCCAGCGGCACCAGCCTGGAGAGACCAATTTCCCAGGAAAACTGCACAAAGCGCTTTTGTATGGTTTGAGTCTTTCCTTTTCTTTCTTTCTTTCTTTTTTTTGTTCTCCCCCTGCCCCTCCCCAGTGCTGGGAATTAAACTTAGGGCTTCACATACAAGGCCAGCTCTCTAACACTGACCTATGTTTCCAAGCCCCTGTTTTCTCTTTTTAAATTTGTTTGTTCGTTTTGAGATGAGGTCTCACCGTGCGTCTCTGGCTGGCCCGAAGCTCAGTGTGTAGAGCAGGTTGGCCTTGAACTCACAGATCTTCTGTCTTCTAATTGTAATTAAAAGTGTGGGCTACTCTATACCTATACAACTTATTGGCTTCAATGTCTAAAAGCCTTCAGCTCCCACCTCCCAAGTGCTGGGATCGTGGTCCTGAGCCACCACATGTGGCAAAAGAACAAAATGTATTAAAAATATTTTAAAAGACATTTGGGAGCTGAAGCAACAGTTTGGTTAACAGTGCTCAGAGCTGCCAGGGCTTGGGGATATCCACCATTAACCACTGCGCTTGGATATCTCAGTTTGGGGCCAGCCTGGTCTACACAGTAACTTCCAAGCCAGCTACGGCTACATAATGAGATTGTGATCTCCTCCCTCCCTCACAAGAAAGTGTTTGCTTTTTTGCTCTCAGAGGACCAGAGTTCTAATCCCAGCACCCTCGTCAAGTGGCTTACAATGCTTTGCGAGCCCATCTCCGAGGGATCCCAGGCCCTGTTCTGTCCATGGATACTCGAGCACAGATGAAAGGAATCTTGGGAGCAAGAAAAATCAGGCTACTGAAATGGTTCATCTGCCAAACGTAACTGACGCCAAGCATGGTGGTTTGAATTTCATCCTAGGACCCCAGGACCCAGGAGTTGGTCTTCTGAACACACACACACACACACACACACACACACACTACTAAATTTATAAAAAGAGAGCTTCTATTTTCAAAGAATCCTGTTGCATGTTGACAGAGTCCAAGTGCCATCTTCTCTCCCTTCCTCCCTCTCCCTTTCCCTCTCCCTCCTTCTCCCTCCCTTCCCCTCTTTCTCCCTCCCTCCCCCCCTCTCATATAGGTTCACGTGTACACGTATGCAGGTACATTTATATATGTGTGCAGCATGCCTGTGAAAGCCAGAAGACAGCATGCCTTGGGAACCATCCATATTGATTTAGTCTGGGTTAGACCAGATGGGCTGGCCAGAGAGCGCAGGGAGTCCAGTGGTCTCTGCCTTCCCAGCCCTGGGACTTTACATGGGTTCTAGACTTGCTTACATTCTAGGAGGTCAGAAATGACCTTGAGTCTCTGTTGTAGAAAATATTTCATTTCAATGGGGGGGGGGGTTTCTACCCCACCTTTGACCATTCAGTTCCCAGATAGAAGACACACAACCTTTACATTTATAATTAACCTCGAGCATGAGAGCTGGGCAGGTGTCAGCCCTCCTTGTGAGTGTCTACCTCCCTGTCAGTAACCCTGAGTTAGAACTTGCCACGTTCCATCTGGGCAGCTCTCAACGGTATTTGGCCTTCATTCTGTCCAAGCTCCACCCCGGAGTTACCTGGCAACAGCCAGGTGTGCCTGACACTATACTAGGGGCTGCTTGCCCCCTCCTCTCTCTCTTGTTCTCTTACCCTCTTCCCACTTTGTCCCTTCTCTCCCCATTCCCTCCCCCACCCCACATGCTCATGGCCTGCCTCTACTTCTCTGCTTCTGTACTTCTTCCCCCTCCCCCTACTACCCTCTTAACTCCCCTCCCCATTCCCTGAATAAAGTCTATTCTATAGCATCATGTGGCTGGTCCCTCAGGGGGAAGGGATGCCCAACATGGGCCTGCGGAGGCACCCCTTCCCCCACACCTCACCCCACCTCCATACAACATATCTCCCCTCTCTTTATCTTCTTAAAAAACGCATCACACCTACCTCTCTCATCTTCCCACCTCTCACAGTCTCCTGCCTCAGACCTCCAAGCCTGGGAACCAAAACTCCGCCTGCCTCTCTCTACCCACCTATAGGCTGTTGGCATCTTTTTATTAAATATTTATTTATTATGTATACAGTGTTCTGTCTACATGTATGTCTGCAGCCCAGAAGAGGACATCAGCTCACGTTACAGATGTTTGTGAGCCACCACGTGGTTGCTGGGAATTGAACTCAGAACCTTTGTGTACATGAGGATTCTCTGGGCCAGTATTTGGCATTACAGTACATAGCAACAGACCAAACCTCAGCACACCTCAATCCTCCGGCTGAGGACCAAAGCCAAGGTGAGTGGTGTTCAGTTACTTTAAGGGCACAGCAGGAGGAGCCTCTTGCCTTTGTGGTCAGAGAAAAGCAAGCATCTCCTGAGGGAAGTGTCAGAGGCCAGGAACACAAATAGGAATGGGGGTGGGGAGAGGAGAAAGGCAAAGATAGAGACCAGCTGTGGTACTCAGTCTGTCAACCCAATACTTGGGAGGTAGAGGTGGGAGGGTCAGGAGTTCAAGGTCATCAGTGGCTACAGCCTGGGCTATACCAGACCCTTGCCCCAAAGAATCAGAAAAAAATGTCTGGTGATCTAGCTCAGTTGAAAGCGAACCTGCCTACCATGTTGGAGCTTCCATCACCAGCACTGCATCGACCGAGTGTGATGTCACAGGCCTATAATCTTAGCTCTTTAGAGGCTGAGGCGGGAGAGTCAGAAGTTCAAGGTCATCCTCAGCTACATAAAAGTTCCAGGCCAGCTGGGGCTGCCGGAGATGGTGCTCGGCAGTCAAGGGGGTTTGCTGCGTTTCCAGAGGTCCTGACTTTGGTTCCTAGCACTCACACTGAGCAGCTCACATCCCTCTGGAAACAGCACCAGAGAGTCTGAGGCCCTTTTCTGACCTCCTCAGGAGCTTACGGGTCTGGCATGTATACACACACACACATAAATTAAAACTAAAATCTTAAAAAAAACAACAATATGGAAAACTATAATAATAAACACAAAGCACAGAGGCTCAGGATGGAAACGCTCCAGCAGGTCCTGCTCAGCTCCTGGCCCGGCTGTGACAACAGACATGGGGTGACTGGCAGAGGCCAGGGTCAGGTCAGGAACAGAGGCGGAGTGTGGCCTCATCTCACCTTGGCCTTCAACCTTCAAGAGTTGCACCAGCTGCCAAAGCCTGTCTCCAGCTGGCTGCCAGCCAGGGACACATGGAAAACAGGAGAGCAAGAGAGGCCAGGGATAGGTGTCTTGGCCACCCAAGGTGTTAATTGTGTCCAGATACACTCAGGCCATGGCCCAGGATGTCCGGGGTCTCCAGAGAGAGCCCTCTCCCTCGATGACAGTTTGACATCGGCTCTTTGATGGGAGTTGGGGGAGGCAGAGAAACTGATTTGTCAATGTTCATGTTTGCTAAATTCCCATGGTGTAACTACACCCACGGGGGCCAGTGTCAAAAGCTGCCCCAGGGGAGGGCCAAGCATGTGAGAGGTGAGGGCAAAAGGGCAGAGTTGTGAGCAGTTGGGGGGCTTTGTTCTCCTGCTCCCCAGTCTGTGACCTCAAATACATGGCCTCTAGTCACCCCAAGAGAAGACAGAAAACACGTCACAAGGTGGGCCAGAAGACCCAACAGGAGCCCAGTGCATATCTGTGTTCTTTCTCCTTCCTCCCTCCCTCCTTCCCTCTTTTCTTCCCTCTCTCCCTCCCTCTCTTCCATTCTTTTCCTTCCTTCTTATGTTCTTTTAAAGATATTTTTAGCTACTTTTATTTACATGAGCACATCATATATGTGCACAGTCCTGGAGATCAAGAGAGGGCTCCAGGTCCCTTGTGAGTTACTCGATGTGCATGCTGGGAACTGAACCCCGGTCCCTTGAAAGGGATGGTTTCATAAAACTGAGCCTTCTTCCCAGCCAGACCCTTACTACGTTAAGTTAGGATCTCATGGATTCCATTTGGCTCCAAACTAGCTACATTGGCCAGTTTGATTCCTGATGTCCTTGCCTCTGCCTCTGTAATGCTGAGATTAAGGTATGTGCCACCATGCCTGGTTTAAGGGGTGCTGGGATCTAACTCAAAGCTCCATGCACAGTAGGCAAACTCTGCCACCTGCATCCCGTCTCAGCCCCGACACAGCATTTTCAAGCCTTTGCTGGCTGTTAGCCTCTGAGAACCAGTGCTGGATTAAAGAGTAGAAGATGAGGGGAGCTGGCAGACATGGAAACCCTGTGACGTCATCTTAACAGTGACCCCAAGGCCATTGTCGTCATCACAGCTGAGCCACATAAATCATTCTGCCATCTCTAGTGTCCAGTACCAGAGAGTCAAGGACTCTGCTCTCCAGACACCCGAACTTAATAGTTTTAGAGACAAACACTAGTCAGACAAACAGAAAACAGACTAAATGCCACTAACGTCTGGGTAACACTTACAGACAGTTATGGAAGCAAACTCAAAAGACATCGTGGGAAAGGGGTACTAGGAAGCTGGTCAGGGAGCCTCCCTGAGGAAGTCCATTGAAGCAGAGGCCTGAGTCAATCAGGGGATGTGCCAGAGGGTCGCCGCCGAAGGAGCCGCAGCTGCAAAGGTGGGAACCACCTCCTGACACATGTCTTGGTCACTTTTCTATTGCTATGATAAAATATCATGATCAAAAACTTTATAAGAGAAAAGATTTATCTGGGCTTACAGTTCCAGAGAGAAAAAAAAAATCCATCGTCATCACAGCCAGGAATGGTAGCAGCAGACTGGAAAGGCGAAAGGAATGGCTGAGAGCTCACACCACTAGCAAGCACTGAGCAGGGGTGGGGGGGCATTAGGGAACTTTTGAAACCTCAAAGCCCATCTCTAGTAACATACTTCTTCCAGCAAGGTCACACCTAAACCTCTCCAGGGTCACCAACTAGGGACCAAGTGTTCAAATGCCTGGCCTCTGGGAGACGTCTCATTTAAACCACAACAGTTTCAGAATCAGACATGTGTGATCAGGTGTGGTATTAGCCCCAACACTTGGGAGACAGAGGCTGGTGGATCTCTGAGTTCAAAGCCAGCTTGAGCCACACAGGGAATTCCAAGGTACATGGTGTGTTCCTGTCTGGAAAGAAGTAAAAAAGATTTGTGTAAAGAATGACTGTCAAGGGGCAGGTGAGGACCAGGGAAGCTTAAGCCAGTGTGTCCTGGCTTAGAGCAGAGAGCATCAGGGTAGAATGTGGAAGAGGATGTGCAAGGGCTCCCTTTGGAATCCCTGCTGACAGGCTTAGGGCTAGAAGGACTTATCCTGGGAAGGAAATGATCTGGCTCAGCTGGGAGAAAGTTGTCCGAATTCAGGATCTCTGGGATCCAGCACTGTCACATAAACGGAACAGGGAAGGACAGGAGAATCAGGACTTTAATATCATTGATTTCAAGAACAGTCTGGGCACACAGACCTGGAATCCCAGGGGACCCAAGGCCTCTTCTGGCCCTCCTCCACATGTGCAAGAACATGGTGCATACACACAGACACACACACATAGGCATGTAGGACCAGTCTGAGGTCACCCAATCTACAGTAGAGATGTCTTGCCCTAGTGGACACAAACTGCAGGGGGAAGGGGGGAATTCTTTGGGGGGCTGGACACTAACTCCTGGGGGATGCTGCCCCCTAGTGTTGGCTGAGTGTGACTCAGAAACTGTCCATCATGAGTGTACTGAGACAGGTCATCCCGCCTTTCCTGGCCTCTCCCAAGTCATAAGCATCTGTGCGTACTCAGACTGGGGTCAACGGGCTGATTTGGAGCTGAAGGTGCGACTCTGGATGGGAAGATGTTGTGTTGGCAGCACAGAGTACTCAGATCACATCGAGAAGAAAAGAGAATGGAGCCAGAAGGTCCTGAGAGCCCCGAGTGCCCGAGGCAGGTTTAGTTCCTTGGGTGAAGAATTATGTCCCAGAGGGAAAGGCGGGAGAGGCAAGCTTTGCTCATGCTCGGGTGTTGGACCATATTCTCTTGCATTAAGGTCCCCTCCCTGGCTGGGAACTGAACCCAGGTCCCCTGCAAAAGCCATCTCTCCAGTGTAAAGATCTTTTGCATGCGGGTATGCGTTGATTATGTGTGTGTGGTTATCATTCATCTGTTGATGGACACATGGGCTGGTCCAGTTCTCTAATTAGTGTAGATAGTACAACAGGAAACCCAGATGTGCAAGTACCTCTGTGGAGTGCTGGCTTAGGGTCCTGATGTGTGGCCAGGGGGTGGCACAGCTGGGCCATGTGGTAGTTCTATTTTCAATGTTTGAGGAACTTTTATCTTGACCTGCTGAGCCATCTCGCTGTCTCCAAACATCCCTGAGGGAAGGAGGGGGCAGACAGAAGTGTCTGTTTCATCTCCATGCCTCTCCAACTCTCCTTCACCCTCTTTTCTCTGTCCCCATGTCACTGGCTCTCCTACGGACCAGCTGTGTGACCCAGAGACAATCAGTTCACCTCTCTGAGTAGATGTCCTTATCTGGAAAACAGTGGCTCATAACGATTGCTAAGACACCCAGAGCGTACTGGTGCGGACTTGTGTGCCTTTAATCCCAGCACCCAGACAGGCAGTGGGGTTCTCTATAAGACTAGCCTGGGCAACATAGCCAGTTTTAGGCCAGCCAGGGCTACAAAGTTATATACTGAGACTCTGACTTCAAACACACACATACACAGACAGACATGCATACACCACACACACACACACACACCATACATAAGCACATATAAACCACACACATACAAGCACACCACACACACCACATATAAGCACACATACACCACACACACAGACACACAAGCACACATGCACACACACACTGGTCTCATGGGATTTTGCTGCTCCCATTATGGTTCCTCTGGCTTTGGCAGGTGCCCTAAAAGGCTTTTAGTTCCCCATCTGGGCCATGCAGCCTAGTGCATAGGACCCTCCAATGGAGCCCCTCCCCCTGCCAAGTTCTCTGGCCTCCCCCTTTTCAGACCAAGCAAATAAAAGCCTTGCTAATAGACATGGGCATTGTTTAATTTCAAAGTTAGTTGGTGTCTCTATTTTTCCCTCAACCCCTTTAAAGCTTCCTAGGTAACCAGACTCACAGCCTCACTAGGTGCCAACAGTCCCGATTACTGGGACTTCTCACATTTGACTTTGATGTTCTTCTGTGTAGCCCAGACTAGACTGTAACTCACTATGTAGCCAAGGATAACCTCGACTTTTGGTCCTCCTTCCTCTACCTATCCAACTGCTGGCTTGTATTAGCATGCCCCGTTTATGTTTTGCTGAGGACTGAACCTAGGGCTTCATCCATGCTAGGCAGGCAAGCTACCCATTAAGCTATAGCACTGGTCACACTTCTCTGTTTTAGCAATGAAGATTTCATGGTCCAGGGACATCCCCCTTCCCAACCCCCAGCCAACTGGGACACTTGTGTCTTCCTGAAGGGCCCATGTCTGCTGGATGCAGAGTCAGGACCAATCATCTCAGTGTGTACACAGATGAGTCAGGGATAGCCCAGCTTGGGATGAAGTGACAAAGCCGTGGGGTCAGCCTGGGGATGCTGTCATGGACAAGGTTCTTGATGAGCAGCCAGCTGTGGTTCAGTCAGTCAGACACATCTTCTTCATCCGGCCCTTCAGGGATCTGACCACTGGCTGCCCGCTTGATAGCTCTCACCCAGCGGCCCTGCAGCTCCACCGACTCAGCCTTGAACGTGTACTGTTGGCCTGACTGTTGGAGCTGGAAAACCCGAGGGTCCCCCTGGGGGCCTGGAGTCACCTGATAGCCCAGCAGGGGGATGGAGGTGTGAGCCTTTGTGTCCTAGTGGAGAAGAAAGCCATGAGTCATCGTTCCCCAATTCAGCTGCTCCGGACAGCTACATGTGTCTGCTTGCACCAGAAGCCCCCTGAGGGAGGGGGCCTGTTGGAAGATGGAGAAAAAGGAGAAGGGGAAGGAAGAAGAGAGGAGGAAGAGGAGGAAGAAGAGGAGGAGGAGAAAGAGAGGAAGAGGAGGAGAAAGAGAGGAAGAGGAGGAGAAAGAGAGGAAGACGAAGAAGAGAAGAAAAGGAGGAGAGGAGGAGGAAGAGAAGAGGAGAAACAGAAGAGGAGGAGGGAGAAGAGAAAGAGGAGGAAGAGGAGGAGGAAGAAGAGAAAGAGGAGGAAGAGGAGGAGGAGGAAGAATGAGCCTTCCTGCAGTCTGAGCTCAGCTCTGAAGCTCAGTAACCTATAACTTGAAAAAACCATGCCCTGAGAGGACCTCAGTTTCCCTATCTCCCCTGTAGGGCAAATAATACCCCAAGTCCACTTTCCCCTCCCCTGTGAGAATGGGGACGTGGAGCTGGAACGGACATGTCATACCTGGGGGGCTGCATACACATACAGCACAAGAGGGTCATCCCGGGGTATCACACACCAGCTCCGGGGAATGCTCCTGATGCACTTGTCCCCCATGAGCTGCAGGAAGCTGCACACCAGACTCTGGTCAGGCCCTGCTGAGATCTCTTTCTGAAAGTAGAAAGGACAGTCAGGTGACAGAGTGCCCACAAGGTGCCATGGGACGAGACATCGGCCATGGAATTTCACAATCACGACGTTTTCTTTCTGACAGAGGCATTTGGTATGTGACAGGGGGATGGCCTTGAACTCCTGATCATCTTCCCCACACCCCAGGATTCTGGGATTCTGGGATTCTGGGTATATGCCATCATTCCTGACACAATCACTATCCTAAATCTTCGCATGATGCTACTAGGAATGACAGCTCATTTGTCTCTGAGGTTCAGAGACACTCCACCGTGCAGACCTGGTTCATGTTGGCCAACAGCAGGCAGAACCCTAGGAAGGACGAGGTGTGTGTGCTTTCACCAGCAGGTGCCAGAGCCAGGGTTGTCCTCCTAAGCTAGTTAACGGACAGCAATGGGGCCTGGCAAGCATGAGACTTTTGCCCAGTTGGGGAGCTTGGGCAAAATGGACATATGAAAGCCAACTTGCTCATGGAGTGCGTCTCAATGGAAACAGGCCATCTTTCCTCTTTTCACAAGGGACTGTGGGATGTCACTTTAGCCTTCAATGAGAAGACAGTGTAATTCAAAGATGACCATGGCTGGTAGCCTATAGCTCTTGCTCCTGGGTTAGGAAGTGGTTCTAGGAGGGCTTGAAAGCTGGTATCCAGGTCACAGTAGAGATCAGGAAGCTGTATGATGTTAAGGTAACCCCTCTGGACTGGTTTTCGAGGCCCCTTCCAGTTAGAAGGGTGCCTGCAGGAGGCCTGACCCGAGGCTGGGCACCCCCATCTATCACACAAGATCAGTTGGCACCTTTCCGCCTTTGCCTTGCAGAACTGTGGGCCGGACCCTAGGAGCGTGAACCGGAACCGACGGGCCATACTGTTATTGGATGGGAACACAGAGGAGTGGGGGCACTGAACGATAGCCTACAGTCCCTAACTCCTGGCTGTTGTCAGGTCTGGTGTATTTGGACTGGAGGAGAGGGGCTGTCTGTGGGTAGAAAGATCGGGGAGGGGAGTCATGGTGACTTGTTCCTCAGAACACAGAAGAGTTTTCTGCGGAGGGAATTGTGGGACGGACGCTTCCGGTCCTCACCTCCAAGATGCCTCGTCTCTTGTCCTCCTTGCCGTCCGGAAGCACGTTTCCGGTGAGAAACGTGTAGCAGGCCAGGCAGACTCGGTTGGGCCTGTTGCCGTCGTATTTAAGTTCCGCGCGGTAGTCGGAGCACTTGGCACACACTACCTGAGGATGGGGGCGGCGGGGTTAAGGGGGCTTGGTTGGCCACAGGAGCCCAAGCAGAAGGCCAGGGGTTCAAGACCCAGCCCCGCTACACAGCCCTACCTACCCACTTTCTTTCCATGAGCCTCTTACATGGGGCTGGAGCTGGAGGGCTAGGCAGGACAAGCTGTAGCTACCAGAACTTCACTGGCCCCAGCAAGGGCTGTACCCACCCCTCCCTGCCCCCATGAAACAGCAAGGGCAGGGTGACTCAGAGGAGAAAGTGACTGGTTAGGCCACACAGCTAACTGGCAGCCCCGGGTACTCCCAAACAGCGCCTTTAAGGTCCTAGGGTTTATAGCTGGGGAATGTAGCTCAGTTGGTAGAGTGTTTACCTACTATGCACAAAGTGGGGAGAGGGGTGTGTGTGAGAGGGCAAGGAGTGGTAAGGGGTTCAAGACCGGCCTGGACTATGTGAGGCCCTATCTCAAAACAAACAAACAAACAAGCAAAACTAAGTTTGTCACCTGCTATTGAATGCAGGAGCAGAAAGGCCTCCAGGTATTCTGGGGAGTCCAACCACCCAGCTTCCCGCTAAAGGTATGTAAGGATATTCAGCGATACTACGTGAGGATGGGTAGGGAGGTGTGGAGAGAAACTCCCAGTACTATGAGTGTGACTCTGAGGAAGACCGGGGTGCCCTGGGCATGCTGGGTGTGATCACTCTCGGGGAGTCGCTGTGTACCCCGCCTTCACAGGTTGCCTGAGGCAGAGAGGGAAGACAGAAACTGGCAACTGAGCATGAACCGAAAGGGTGACTCACTGGCTCTCCAAAGAGGACTTGCACGGGCCTGAGACACCCAGGAGTCAGGGTGAGGACGCCCAGGCCTACGTGTGTGCCTTGGGACTATATTAGGCTTTTGTTAAGAAATGTAAACACTTCTCATTTCCTACTTATGTCTTCTGTGTGAGTGTACACCACATACGTGTGGGTAACTGTGGAAGCCAGAAAGGGGGTGTCACTGGAGCTGGGGTCTTCTTCAAGAGCACCGAGTGCTCTTAAGTGTTGAGCTATCTCTCCTCTGTCTTTATTGAGAAATTTATTTCCTACAGTTATTAAATACTTATTTTCTCTTTATCAACCTTATTTGTTTTTCTGAAGCAGGGTCTCATGAAGCCATGTTTCAGGCTGACCTGGAACTCACTATGTAGCCCAGGCTGGCCCAGAACTCACTATGTAGTCCAGGCTGGCCCAGAACTCACTATGTAGTCCAGGCTGACACAGAACTCACTATGTAGCCCAGGCTGGCCCAGAACTCACTATATAGCCCAGGCTGACACAGAACTCACTATGTAGCCCAGGCTGGCCCAGAACTCACTATGTAGTCCAGGCTGGCCCAGAACTCACTATGTAGCCCAGGCTGACACAGAACTCACTATGTAGTCCAGGCTGGCCCAGAACTCACTATGTAGCCCAGGCTGGCCCAGAACTCACTATGTAGCCCAGGCTGGCCCAGAACTCACTATGTAGCCCAGGCTGGCCCAGAACTCACTATGTAGTCCAGGCTGACTTGAAACTTCTAAACCTACTTTCTCCTTCCATGTGCTAAGATTACACGCAGGCATTTGGTTTTGAGCTGTTGTTGTTTTTAACATTTAGTGTTTGAGAGCATGTATGAGAGTGTAGTTATTTATGCGCGCGCGCGAGCACGCGCACGCGCGCGCGCACATACACACACACACACACACACACACACACATACACACGAAGACATACACAGGTATTATGGTGTATGTGTGGAAGTTGGGATAACCTTACAGAAATCAGCTTTCCTTTCACTATATGAGTTCCAGGTCATCAGGCTTGGTGGCAAACGCCATCTCCCCTAAGCCATCTAGATGGCATATTATTGTATTTAAAAGACTTTGAATACCAGGGTCTTGCTATGTAGCTTAAGCCGGCAATGAATTAACTCATGGCTCATCTGCTCCCATTTCACAAGAGTATACTTTAGGACTCAGGTGGGGAAACTGAGGCCTGCCCAGGAATCAGCAATTTGCAACACATAAAAGGAGGAGAGAGGATTAGCCACCGCTAATGCCAGGTGCATTCCAAGTAGTGAGACTGGCAAATTGTAGGTAGGTGGGTGCCTAGCAGGGGATAGAGACCCCCTCAGCTCTGGGCAGGTGAACAGAAAGGATCACTGAAGAAAACTTCAGCAGGTTCACTTCTCTGAACCCTCCTCCCCATCCCCGAAGCAGGAAGCTTCACACTGCATCAAGGACGGTGGACACACCCAGGCCAGAGAGTCGGCCAGGACTGGGGTAGGGCTTGAACCTGATGTTGGAGGCAGGAATGTCCTGGGCAAAGGCAGGTCCTGGGTCCCCAGTCCCTTTATGTGTACTCACATAGCCACAAGCCCGGCAGTGGTGGCGCCGACGAGTCAGGGCGTTGAAGGGCTCCTGGCAGCGCATACACATGGTCACCATCTTGTCTCGGACCCACTGAGGCGCTCGGAGACCCAGCTCCTCTGCCTGTGGCTGAGGGAGAGGAGAAGCTGGCTGGGCAGGTGCTTCAAGGCATTTTGTAGCCCTTGGAGGCCCTCCAGCCTCTGGGTTTACTGGCTAACATTCTTACTGTACAGGTGAGGTCTGGGGGGGGGGTCACACAACTTGGGAGCATCACCCAGAAAGTCAGATTTCAGAGCTGAGATCCGAAAGCCCACTTTCAACCCTCCCTGCTTCTCAGACCTGTTCAGAACCACTTGTCCAGCCTCGGCTACGCAGGGGTCCTCCCTGGTCCTCACCCAACTCTACTCAATACTCCAATGGCAGAAATTTTTGTTTTGTTTTTGAAACAGAGTCTCACTAAATGGCTAAGTCTGGCCTGGAACTCACTACGTAGTAGATCAGGCTGGTCTCTAACTCACAGAGCTGGGGTTACAGGCCTGATGCCATGCCCAGCTAAAAGAGAAGTTTTTCTTTCTTTCTTTCTTTTCTTCTTCTTTTTTTAAGATTTATTTATTATGTATACAGCATTCTGCCTGCATGTACGCCTGCAGGCCAGAAGGGGGCACCAGATCTCATTACAGATGGTTGTGAGCTACCATGTTGTTGCTGGGATTTGAACTCAGGACCTTTGGAAGAGCAGTCAGTGCTCTAACCACTCTGGAGCCATCTCTTCAGCCTGAAATTTTTTATTTCTATTTTGAAGGTTTTTTTTTTTTTTTTTTTTTTTGATCATAACACATGAGAGATACCTCTAACTAGGAAACTCCGGCCCTGGTTGACTGGAGGGTAATGTTGGGTGGAAGGGCTTCCTTGAGCCCTTCAAGTAATGTCAATCCTGGTTAGGAGACACTCTTTGTTCCTGAAACTCAGCCTTGGGGTGCAGAAAGTTCCATTACCTTGGGTTCCTGGGTGTCCCCCTGATGTCCCTGGACAGCAACCTTGAAGGTTTCACTTCGTTTCTCGACTTGGTCTATGGCTGCCTGGCAGGCCTGTGTGGGGGTGGGGTTTGGGAAGGTGATAGGGGAGGGGTGCCCAAGGTATCTTGCCCACATCCTAAGTATAGTCTGGAGTAAGCCCCAGACTCTACATGAAGGAGAAGCTGTCAGGTCCAGGTTATGCATGCTACAACCAAGTCTTAAAGAAGTTAGAAGGTTGCTCCCTCAAGGCAGTAGGGCATAGCAGGACTTGAAGCCAGGGCTGGCGTCAAACTCTACAGAAAGACCAAGCAACCAGGCACACCCAGGTATTGGAGCACACAAACACCCTCTCTCTCTCCCCCCTTCCTCTCAAGTAGGCTAGCCTTAGACTCCCCTGGAGTGCTCATACCTGCAGCCAGGAAACCATTTCCTCTCGGGACCTACTCGGAAGGAAAGAGAGAGCCCAATGCTGAGGACAGTACCAGCCAGCTCATCTGCTGGTGCCCGGCAGCCCCAGCCCGTTAGCACCTACCGGGCCTGCAGCTCCAGCGTGCGCTGCTTTCCGGACACCAGGAAGGAGTGCGGGAACTCAGTGTCAGTCAGCTCCCGAACCTGATGGTGGAGGAGGGAGATTCAGATCTCAGCACTGAGGTCAGCAGCAGTCCCGCCATGCACCCGGCTCTGGGCAAACGGGACTGAAGATTTCGGAATTATGTCAGCTGCACGGAAGCTGACCCTGTGTGAAGTGGAGCGATGGGCCTGAAGGGTCACCAGAAATAGAAACTGGACCCCGAGATCACTTGAGTCTATGAAAACTTCAGGGGGGTGTTTCCGTAGCTTAAATGCTTCCGTAATGCAAAGCACAGTCATTCTCACAGGAGTCCTGGGGTGTGGGTCTCATCCTTAAATTACGTGGGCTGGATCTGGAAGCTCAGAACAGGCTTGAGACCTGCCTGAGGTCACACAGCTTTTAAGGGGGCAAAAACGAGGCACCTAGCATTGGGTTTCTGCCATTAAGACCAAGGTTGGATGGATACTCATTCTTACCCCTTCCCCCAGGGCCTAGTTGACCCAGATCTACCCCCAAGCCATGTGCAGAGACTGGCCCAAGGAACCTGAGTCAGACCTTAAGCCCTGGAGCCTTCCCCTGAGGACTCTGTTCCTACAGCCCTCAACAGCCTGATTTCTCTACACAGACTCATATCAGTTAGGGCTAGAATGGTCTGGACCCTGAACCCTGACGGGGGTGGGGGTGGGGGAACAACCGTAAATGGTGGACAATGCATGTAGCCACAGTGCACAGAGAGACAGGCAGAGAGCACCTAGGTGAGGTGGAGCCTCTCTCTGGAAAGGACAGATGCCCTGGGACTAGAGGGGCGGGCGCTGAGGGAGCAGCGGGGGTGGGGAGGTGGGATGGGGAGGTGGGGTGGGGGGGCGGAGACCTGGATGAACTGTTACCATCCCTGTCAGAGGGATCAAGAAGGTGGAGGCCGAAAGCTCGCAGGAGCCCAGGCAAAAAGGAGAAGGTGCTTTGAGAGGAAAGGGGAGCCCCAGGGAGTCCCTGGCCTGAGTCAAGATGCCCTGCAATCCTCATCAGAGCCTCCAGGTTTTGGATCCCTCCTGGGCTGTCTCAACCACACTCTGCAGGTCTGGCTCAGTTCAGGGTCTTTCTATATCCCACACAGTTCTTTGTGCTCATCAGGAGGCTCTCCTGATCCGTGGCCAACTGGCGCAGCTCCAGATCTTGGCCGAACAAGATATTTGACTGCCACCTGCTGGCCAGATTGTAAATCTGCAGTCTATCATATATCAAGATACAGCCTGTTGGGTTATATGTGAGGTTCCTGAAGAGCATGCCTCTGTAACCTCTCCTTTTTCGGCTGGGAAACACAAGGCCAGCTCAGACCACAGACACAATCCCCTCGTAAGAAACTTGGTCCCGGCACCAAGTCATAGGTTGGTAGTTCAAGGCCCACTGTCCTTCGAACTTGACTCAAAAAACAAAACAAAACAAAACAAAACGGTATCCATTTGTTGTAGACAGCTCTTCACAACACACCATGCCCAGCAACGTCCAGCAGAGGGTGCTATGGGGCCGTGAGTGAGACGGGCTTGCCAAATAGTGGCAGCCAAGAGCAGACCCACCAGGAATTTGTGGCCTTCTCATGTGGTCTCACCTGGTGTGAGCCTCACTCTGTAGCCAAGGATGGTCTGGGATTCCCGACGCTCCTGTCACCACTTGCCAAGTGCTGGGATTACAGGTGCCACCACACCTGGGCTGTTGGGTCCTGGGGATCTAATCCAGTCTCTGTGCATGTTAAGCAAACCCTCTACGGAAGGAGCTACATTGCAACCCTGGTTTATTTTTTGTTTCATTTTGTTTGGTTTGTGTGTAGGTTTTTTGGTTTGTTTGTTTTTTGTTTTTGTTTTTTAGATGGTCTCTCTGTGTGTTCCAGGCTGGCTCGGAATTAGCTGCAATCCAGACTGTCCTGAATTTGCAACAATCCTCCTGTCTCAGCCTCCTAAGTGCTGGGACTACAAGTGTGAAACACCATGCCAGGCTGTGAATCTCCTTTAGTTTATGTACCTTTTGTTTCCTCCTGTCTTCCTCCTCCTTCTTCTGAGACCGAGTTGCAATCTGTGGCCCTGGCTAGCCTGTAACTCGCTATATAGACAGTCTAGCCTGAAACTCACTATGTAGACCAGTCTAGAGTCCAACTCACAGAGGTCTGCCTGCCTCTGCTCCCAAGTAGTGAGATTAAACTCGTGGACCATTACATCCAGCCTTGGTTGCTGATCTCTGCTATAGGCTGAGTCTGTTCCTCTGATGTCTTCTTCTCACCTCTACTTACGTCTACCTCCTTCCTCAGTCTTGCTCACTAAGGACCCCTCTCTACCTCCTCCCTCAGTCTTGCTCACTAAGAGCTCCTCTCTACTTCCTCCCTCAGTCTTGCTCACTAAGGGCCCCTCTCTACCTCCTCCCTCGGTCTTGCTCACTAAGGGCTCCTCTCTACCTCCTCCCTCAGTCTTGCTCACTAAGAGCTCCTCTCTACCTCCTCCCTCAGTCTTGCTCACTAAGGGCCCCTCTCTACCTCCTCCCTCGGTCTTGCTCACTAAGGGCCCCTCTCTACCTCCTCCCTCGGTCTTGCTCACTAAGGGCTCCTCTCTACCTCCTCCCTCAGTCTTGCTCACTAAGAGCTCCTCTCTACCTCCTCCCTCAGTCTTGCTCACTAAGGGCCCCTCTCAGACACACCTGCTTACTCTCTGGCCTCTGGGACTCTCTGGCTATCTCAGGATGGAGGCTAGAAGCCTCAGGTAGGGGCTGCACCTGTGAAAGACTCCAGCTAACTCAGGTGGGACACTATGAACCCTCAGGTGGTTTGCACACTCTGGAGACCTTTACAGGATGCAGATGGGAGCTAGATCCTAGGCTTCAGCTGTGGTACCTCAGAGCTTTTGCCTCTGGCTTGGGCACTCTTGCCAGGGTCTGCCACCTGACTTCCAGGGTTCTCAGGGCTGTGACTGATTACAGGCGCTGCCCCACCCCCACCCAGTTTGTACAGTGCTGGGGATGGAACCCAGGCTTCATGCATGCTAGGAAGCACTCTACCAACCGAGGTACATCCCCAGCTCTACAAATGTCCTTGGAAAACAAAAAGAAGCTTAATCCAGGGATGACAATGCCCTACGATAGGGGGATGTGGAGAGGTTCTGTCGGGAGACCATGGGGCTGACCCCACTGTGAGCTCCACTCTAGGTGAAGATACATCCAGCAGGGGCCTGGGCTAGCCTTGCTCTCCAGTCCTGTTCACCTATCAGCATGTGGGCAGGTGTATCAGGGTCCCTTGGGGGTTGCCTAGAAATGCAGAACTCAGGGGGGTGGGGGGACAGGCTAAGGCTCAGCAGAGTGCTTGCCAACCATCTCAGTTAATGGATCCATCCTTAGCAACTTTGTAGAGGGACTCTTCACAGAGAGTACACTGGGCCTCCCAACCACTCAACCTCCGCCCAGCCCCCAACCCTGGCCACTAGACCCACCTCGGGCTCAGAACACCAGCCACACATTTCCATTTGAACCACAGTGGTGCAGACAGCCAGGAAAGCCCTGTGAGGCTGTCAGGGTTGTGAACTGACCCAGAGGAAGCCATGCCACCCTTACAAGGACCTGCTCTGCCCCCTGCTGCCACCCACCCTGGGCCTTCTTCGGATGACAGCTCACCTTCATGCCGGCCACATCGATGCGGGTCCGCACCTGGAACTGGGCACCCACTTGGAGGACACGGGGCACACAATACAGAAGCATGTTGTTGAACTGGGAGGACATGGGGAGGTACGGACAGCAGCTCAGGGTCCTTCCTGTGCCCTGGCCCCCGCCTCTCCCCTCCCTTCTGGTCACATTTTAGGCTGGCTTACAGGGGGTCTGGGGTGGGGTGAAGATGTGGCAGTGATGGGCTCTAAAGGTCCCTCTATTGTGAGCACTGGGGGACCAAACAGCCAGAAGAGCCTTCAGGCTGACAGGAGGTATATACTCCAGATAGCAACAGAAGAGTCTGGTTTCCCAGAGTCTGGTCAGCTAACTTAATTCCTTCCTGCTGTGCTGTCTTTAGAGTACACAGAAGCAGCTTTAAAGCCAACCTGAGCTCAGACTCTGATTTCTGCTTCCCCGGGGCACCCCTGGCTCAGCCACCGGCTGCCCAGCCACCCTTCACCCCCTACCAAAAACAGGTAGCGTTCCATCGGGTCTCTGCGGCGGAAAGAGATCTTGAGAACAGGGCCCTCTCGGAGCAGGGTGTTGGAGGGGTCTACAATGTCATCCTCCAGGCCCAGACGCTGGTACACATCCCAAAGGTCCTGCAGCCGCTCCTGGAGATGGGGCACACCTTCAGCCTAGGCTGGGAAGGGGGTCCCAGCTTCTTGATAATGTGCCTGAGGGGATGGGATGGGGGAGCCGAAGGCAAGGAGGTAGCACGGGGCAGGTACCCTGGGCAGGATCAGTGGATACAAGAACCAAGAGGCAGGGCATGTCCAAGGATACCCCTGCCCCATGCCTACGCCAAAGACAGGCTGCTCACCATCTCTGCAATGGCCGCATTGGAGTGCTGTGCAGCTGAGAAGATCATATCCAGCGCTCCTAGAAAGGGGGCAGAGCCACAGTCATTCCTGGGGCGGGGGCGGGGGTACCTGCCATAACTACTGCTAAGCACAGCCCTGCCCATGCAGGTCAGCGTGGTGTCTAGAAGATGAAAGCCACTCAGGATGGGGACACTGAGGCCACTAGGAAGCTGTGTAATTAAATTAGTGACTTCAGCCTTTTTCTCTACTCCCAGAGCAAAGCCAAGACCTAGAGTGTATGCCCTACAGGTGTAGGTTTGAATCCCAGTCCTGCTCTTTTCTGGACTGTGTGACCACGGGCAACCAACTTAACCTCTCTGGACCTCGTTATCCTGTCTCATCCGTGGCTGTGGTGTGGATACCATGGTTTAAGGGTCAACGATTGATCATCATCAATCGATCAATCTTTAATCAGGTCATCAGAACCGTTTTAGTAGGTCCTCAGGCCAGCCCTCCCCGGCTCCCTGGGCCCCAGAATGTCCTCACTCTGGGCATCTTCGAGGTCTGGGGCCTGGGCTGGCAGCTTCTGCACGTATTCTTTGAGCAGCAGTTCATACCGCGGGATTCTTTGCACAGGCTCCAACATGTGGTGCTGCAGGGTCAGGCTGCTGGAGGCGTCGCTGCGCTTGGGGAGCAGTGAGCAGGGGCGGAAGAATGAGAGCAGAGAAAACGGGGTACCAGGCTTGAGGATGTCCAGAGACCGCTTGCGGGAGAAATGAAGCCAGCGCACCAGGCAGCCGTGCAGGCCCCTCCCGTGCCCCTCACCTGGATGCGGGTGACCACCTCCTGGAAGGGCTGAGACCTGTCCATCCAGGTGGCCAGCAGCTCCGCTGCCCGCTCGAAGTTCCTCACGTACTCGCTGTACATTTTCAGAAACGGGGCGAGCTTCTGGATCACATCCCCAATGCGGGGTGTGGCTGTCCTGAGTTGGAAGGGGGCGCTCTCAGTCTGGCCAGCTCCTGAGCCAGATGCCAGTGCTTCCCCGCCCCTAACAGCCTTTCCAGGACCCTTGGGGCAGATGTAAGGGAGTGGCTCCCTGAGGGTCTACCTCCTCCTTGAACTCTGAGCCCCGAGTCCCTGCCTAGCATCCCTATGAGGCCCATTAGGCCTGCCTGGTGAGACTGCAATGTGTAGCTGACAGAACAGGTTACTGTCTTCAGACACACCCACCAGAAGGGGGCGCCAGATCCCATTCCAGATGGCTGTGAGCCACCATGTGGTTGCTGGGATTTGAACTCAGGACCTCTGGCAGAGCAGTCAGTGCTCTTAACCACTGAGCCACCTCTCCAACCCATATCTCTTGTTTTTTTAAAAGTTCGTATTATTTATTACTATTGTGTGTGAATGGGCATGTGTGCGCACTCCTCTGTGTGTGCGTGCGCGCGTGCGCTCCTATGTTTATGTGTGTGCGGAGGGGTGTGCTTGTAGCATAGCACACATGTAGAGGTCAGAGGACAGCTTAGGGAACCGATTCTCTTTCACTGTGAGTCCCAGCAATTAAAGCCAGGTCTGTGGGCTCATTCAACAGAGCCTTACTGATTTAGTCATATCCCCAGCCCTCCGTCCCGTCTCTCTTTATGTATTTATGTATATCAGTGTTTTGCCTGCATGTATGTATATATGTGCTCTTGTGCATGCCTGGTATCCACAGAGGCCATGAGAAGGCTATTCGATCCCTTCTAACTGGAGCCACACCCGGTTGGGAGCCAACATGTGGGTGCTGGGATTGGGGCTTCTCTAACAATGACGCGAACATCACACAGCCGGTTAGTAAACCAGCCTGTTAACAGATGCCAAGATCAAGGCCAGGACCCAGTCAGTACCATAACATCCCTGAGCTCTTAAGTCACAGGGCCTAGGATGGCCCCGTCTTCCTCGGCTGTGCAAGAGGTAGAGGCCTGTAGGAGACAGCTATGGCCAGAATTAAACTCAAGCACTTGGCCTCACAGGCCCCTCCCCCGGCCTCACAGGCTCCTCCCCCGGCCTCACAGGCCCCTCCCCCGGCCTCACAGGCCCCTCCCCCTAGGTCCACGACTTGGGACCTCACCAGTCATCCACGCGCCGCTGCAGCTCTGGGAGGAAGAACTGAGCGTGGAAACGGTGAATGGAGGAGATGTTGGAGAAGATGAGCTTCACCACGTCCTCAGGGAAGGCCTTGCTGCGGCCTGCCTCCCTCAGCAGCTCCTGGAAGAACACCTGCACAGGAAATCAGTACTTGCTCACACCCTACTCAAGAAGAAGCCACCACCCGCCACCTGCAGGGTCGGGGAGACAGCATGACCCCGGCACAGCGCTGGGAGAGATGGCCAGGAAAGACTGGATTTAGGCCGCCTTACAGATGGGCAAACAAAGCCAGGCGTCCTTAAGGCTTGATGGAGGGAACAAGGGAACAGCCCCATCTGTGTCTTCCTAGGCCTTGGGCATTCCTTGGCTGAAATAAAGGGTGTGTAGTGAGGGAAACCAGTGGGAAAACCAAATGGGGCTACCATATATGAGGATGGATGAAAGGCAATCAATCCATGAGGTACTAAGGGGTTCAGTTCTGAGGTTGCCTCAAAACCACCCGACTGTGTCAGTGGGTTGAGCTAAAGCCAAGTCCTGATATGGTGGGTGTTGGGGAGTTCCCACTGGCCTGGTCAAGCAGGTACAGACGAGCTACATAGGCCTGCTCTGTCTCCAGAAGCTCCCGCACGATCTTCTTCTCTTCAGGTTCCTACGGGGGTGTCGAGGAGAAGGGTGGACAGCTTGGCTTGCCATTCCTTGGAAGACAGTGTTGCTCTGTCTAGTGAGCACACCCTCTGGTATACCAGGGTGTGTCGATGGACCAGCTTCTATAGACTACATCTTAGAGAGGTGCCCTGCTCCAGGGCTGAGCCTTAAGGTTAAGCAGCCTCCACCCAGGCTTTCGTGGGAACAGAGTGAAGGAGCCACTGTGGAAGAGACCTGGCTGCCTGACAGGGAGCCCCCATCTGGGAGGCCACACAGACAAAGGGGAAGACACGTGGAAAAGGGGTTTAGCATCCTAGCTGAGCCATCCTCTGGCCCCTTGGATCTGGGGGAGCATCAAGCTTACTAAAAGTCATAAGGATGGGGCCGCAAATCAACGTGGTTGGTGACCTTATAAGAAGTTAGAGTGACCCTGTGACCCGAGTGACCCTGTGACCCGAGCACAGGGGATACAGAAGCAGGAGAATGTGAGTTCGAGGCCAGTCTGGGCTGCTGGAACCTGTCTTGAATAGGATGAAGAGAGAGAGAGAGAGGAGAAAGAGGAAGAGAGACAGAAGGTCAAGGGGACCTTCTACCCATCCCCCAGTCAGAGTCAGCAGTCCTGAGATCAAATCCTCACCTGAGTCTCTGGCCCTTGACTGGCCCCAGGCTGGCAGGATTTCCTCCAAGCCCCACTTGATAGCTTATTCTTGAGGGAACTCAGGTATGTCCTGCTGACTGGCCGGAACTCAGACTTCAAGGCCTCCCCAACAGGGGGTGCCTCCAAAGGCTCTGGGGACAGGGGTAGCTGGTGTTTGAGGCTATGGGGCTGGTCCTCAAGGCTATGGGGTCCAGGTGCTGCTCCCAGAGTCCTGCTGAGAACAGACCACACTTGAGGGGCTCCTTGGGGTAACTGATGTGAGTCACTGGTGTTCATGGGCTCCCACGTGTCCGGCACAGTGTAGGAACTTGTCAAAACTTCTCAATCTTCCTTAGTCCTCCTCTTCCCTCTTTTTTGAGCCAGAGTCTCTCATACTATAAGCTAGCCTTGACGCCCCTTTACAGTGAAAGATGACCTTGGACTTCTGGTGCTAGGATTACATGCATGAACCACTACATCTGGTTTATATGGTGTGGGGAGCAGGGTTTTGTGCATGCTAAGCAAGCCCTCTACCAACTGAGCCTTGGTCCTGGCACCACCCCCATCTTTCTGACTCTCTTCTGGGAAGGAACTCCATCAGTCCCTAAATGAGTCATTATGACCTGTTTTATTCTCTGGGGAACTATATACTTCCCTGTTTCAAATGCAAACACATCTAGAGAGAACACAGATTTCTCAGGGGGCTTCTTCAGAATTGCCACCACCTTTGGTCTTCATCCTTGCTTTCATGTCTGTAGCTCTCCCGAAACATCAAGGGGAGGTGGAAGCCATAGAGTAATTCAAAAGACATGCTGAAGTTGGGCCCTTTCAGGGACAACTATGCCCTTTACGCCATGACCAGAGGACAAAGTCAGCCTGGAGGGCAGGTCTCCTGTTCCCCAGGTTCAGCCCTCACAGAAAAGATTTGCTGCGCTGCATTTACCAGACCTACGGGCTCCAGAAACCCTCAGGGGCAGGGCTGTCCCTGCCAGGCATGTGTAGGGAAGTAGCCAGGGTGGCAAAACTGGGTAGGTATCCCCATGAGAAAGACAGACAGGGTAACAAAGGCCAGACAAATACCACGCCTCCAAACCCAAAGAGTAGGTCCATGCCGCAGATGTGGAAACCGAGGCAGAAAGGATGGGGACCTTTGAAAGTGGGGCCGGTGAGAGTGGCTGAGGCCCAAACCTCCATGCTCTGCTTGCTGTCTTTACTCCTGATGTCAAGGACAGAGAGACCCAGAGAGCTGAGGTGATTACCTTGGTCACGGGGTGGGGGCGGGGCAGAAGGAATATGGAGGCCCATTCCAGACACAGAAAAATGGAGTGCCTTGGCCTCAGGGTCTGCAGCCAGGGTGGGGGTGGGGTGAGAGAGGGTGCTGAGTCTCAGGTTTTCTCCTGTACATTTGGTTTCAGCTTCTGCATTTCTAAGCACTCAGGGCCTCTGCCTGTTTCCTCTCTAGCCCTCAGTTTCAGATCAGATAGATGCCAAGGGCCTTGCTCGGAGCCTCACACTCCTGATCACGCGCTTCGTCTGACCCACTCCTCTGTTCGATTACTCTACCTGCAAGGTGCAGCCTGGCACAGCTCAGTTCCCCAACAGCTGGCCTACCCACACTCTGGGTGTGGTGCTCCCCAACATCTGGGGCGGTGGGCCAAGAAGGTGGCGGCAAAGAGCTGTCCCGGGTGCTGAAGAGGAGGAGCTCAGCCAAGCTCCTGGAGAGGAGGAGTCAAGCTGCTCAGCTCCGGAAGTGAAACTTCTCCTGAGGTTTATGTAGGGATCCACGTGGAGGCCCCCAAGCACCTCCGGTTCATGGCCTGCAGGTCCACAACACAGCATGGTGGCCTCCCCGGGGCATCTAAAGCCTGTGGCTTTGTGTCTCCGAAGGATGAAACTTTGTATCATAAGTAGAAATCTACCCCTACGTCCTCCACAGGCCCCTGGGCACTGTGCTGTGTTCTTGTGGCTCCCTAGGGCTGGGAACACTAGTGGCTGAGGGTCATTTATCAACAGAGTCCCTCTCTGGGAACTTCTCTTCAGGTAAGAGAGCGGCTTTACCCAGCATCTAGCAGCTGGAGGCAAGGGTACTCAGCTAGAACCACTGGGGTGTATCCAGGTTCTGAGACCCTCTAGGGCAAACCAGGGCTCAGCCCCTCCCTCTACCTGCCCCTCCTCTCTCCTCTCTCTCAGGTCTCACAGCTTCCCCCTAAGTCTCCTGAGGCCAAACCTCTATCTGGTGCATGCTTCCAGAGGCCAGTACCAAAGACCAAACCATAAGCCTACAAAGTGGCTTCACATCTTACATTCACACCCCTCCAAGACTACCCCAGACCACCTCCTGCCCCTGGCTTTGTCTTTTTCCTTCAGACACAAGCATCAGCACAGTCCCCGAAGCTCAGAACCTAGTCCCTGTGTCCCCTCTTTCTTCCCTATGATGGGAACAGAACAAGACACACCTTAGGGCCATCGAGTAAGACCTGAGGTATGGAAGGGAACTTAGGAGACAGGGCTGGTGAGCCTGGCTCTGCTTTGTCTGTGTCTGGCCCTCTCATTCCCATATGTATCCTGGTTTAAGTGGGATGTGCATACATGTATTGGAGACCTCCCAATGCATGCCTCTTGCCCACCCTGTCCCCAAGAGCAGTAGTCACCTGTACTGCCCGGCACCCATGATGGAGGGACCGGGGAGTACCAGGCCAGATAGAAGGGTTCGAGCCCTCCCCCACCATCTGTACCTGCTGTTCTCAAACACAGTCACCAGGTTGCACACTGAGTCCTGCTTCTCACAGGCTCCTTCCATCCTGCTAGCCTGCAAGGTGGTCCTCAGCTACCCCAGAAGCAAGAAGGGAGGCAATCACAGCATCCTCAGTACTCCCTGGCCTCCAGGGAAAGTAGGGCTACCACAGCCTGGAATCTGCCCATCTATGCTCTGACTGCCCTGGGGCAGTTCCTATCTTCAGACTGAAAAAAGAGGAAGTGGTCCCAGTGGCTTGGAAGAGAGGGCAGCACTCCCTGTTGTGGGAGGAGCCTGTCAAGCTCTCTTGACTGTGGGAGGAGCCTGTCAAGCTCTCCTGACTGTGGGAGGAGCCTGTCAAGTTTTGCCCGCCCTCTTGGCGTTTGACCTTTACCTCCAGGAGACTTCTACCCTGCCCTGTTAGAAAAGGCACAAGACAGTGGCAACAAGAGTCACAGGACGTTTCTGGAGCCGGATCCTAGACTGAGCAGCTTCGATGGACATCAGTTCTCTTTATGGGGCCTCAGGGATCTTTCACTTGGTACCATTCTCAGCATCTTTCTCGAATCTGGCCCTGCACACTGCTGAAGGAAACAGCTTCTAGGTTACACATGGACCACAGGGCTGGTAGAGGATGCTTGCCTGGCATGCAGGAAGCCCATGGTTTTATCCCCGGTGCCGTAGAACTTGGTATGCTGGTGCATGCCCGTGGCACCCACTGGAGAGGTGGAGGGGAGAAAAGCAGATGAGTCCAAGTTCTTCCTTGACAACGTAATGAGTGTAAGACCAGCCTGGGATACATGAGATCCTGTCTCAAAAAACCCGGCGTCGGATGCGGTGGGCTTTGAGATGGTTCAGAGGTAAGAGTACTTTTAGCCAAGCCTGGCAGCTGGAGTCTAACCCTGGAGCCCCATATGGTGGAAGGAAAAAAAAATAGGCTTTTTTTTTTCTTTTTCTTTACTTTTATTTTTATGTGTATTTGTATTCTGCCTGTGTGAGTTTATTATACCACATTGGTTCCTGGTGCCCACAGAGGTCAGAAGAGGGTGTTGTGGGCACCAAACCTAGGTCCTTTGTAAGTTCTCTTAACCGCTGAACCAGCTCTCCAGTCAAGAGCAGACTTTCAGGTTGCCTCTGGGCTCCGACCCCCACACACTGTGTCTCTTGTACCCCTCCCCTAAAAATAATGTTTAAAAAATTAGAAGCTGGGCTGGTGGTGATACACACCTTTAGTCCCAGCACCCAGGAGGCAGAGGCAGGAGGATCTCTGAGTTTGAGGGCCAGCCAGCTTGGTCTACAGAGCAACTTCCAAGACAGCCGGAGCTACACAGAAAAACCCTGTCTGGAAAAAGAAAAAAAAAAAAAAAAAAAAAGCAAGCAAACCAAAAACCCCCACAGACTGTGAGGATAGGCAGGAAGGAGTCCTGTGGTCCCCAATACCTTTTTGGATGCATTTGTCTTTCTTTTTTTTTAAGATTTATTTATTTATATGAGTACACTATAGCTGTCAGACACACTAGAAGAGGAAGGACATCAGATTCCAGATGGTTGTGAGCCACCATGTGGTTGCTGGGAATTGAACTCAGGAGCTCTGGGAGAGCAGCTAGTGCCCCAACTGCTAAGTCATCTATCTCTCTGGCCCTACAATGCCAGTTTTATGCTATGCTGAGGACAAAAAGCAAGCCAAAATATCTACCAACTGAGCTTCTTCCTCAGACCTGCTTGCATTTTTTGTCATAAAACACTTAGAACGTAGATAGAATAGAATAATTCATCTCCATGAGCCCTCAACCCACACCAAAGTTCAGTCCCCAGCTAGTCCCAGCCTGTGTGGGCAGGGTCCCCTCCATTTCCCTTCTGTGTCCTTATTAAGCAAACCCCAAATGCCAGATAACATTATTTCTGTATGTATCTACAAGTGGAGGGGACTCCTAAATATCAACACATATCCATGTAAGTGGACACATATCTACACAATTACTATAGTAATATTGTTTTATTGACATGTCTGTTTATACATGTGTACATACCTATAAAACAATGTTGCCACTGCTAAATCTCTAGAGATATTTGGCAACAATCTGTGTAACTGAGTATCCATTCCCTTAGCACAGGGCCAATATATATACATGCATACATACATGCATATGTATATACGCACATATATGTTGCTGCTCCCTGAGCTACTCCCTGCAGCTGATGATTACCAAAGGAGAGAATGTCACTTCCCTCAGGAGTACACTGTAGCCATCTTCAGATACACCAGAAGAGGGCATTATATTCCATTCCAGATGGTTGTAAGCCACCATGTGGTTGCTGGGATTTGAACTCGGGACCTCTGGAAGAATAGTCAGTGCTTTTAACCGCTGAGCCATCTCTCCAGCCCCAGAGTGGCTCTTCCTTTAAGGATGTAGCCAGTGACAAGCTGCCCACCATCCAGTGAACTCTCACTCATGCCCACACAAGCTACCCTAATTAAGCTCAGTGGGTCACATATATTTCTGTAATCCTAGTACTTGAGAAGTGAGGTGGGAGAATCAGGGGTTCAAGGTCATCCTTGGCTACACAGTGAGTTGAGGCCAGCCTGGGCTACATGAGACCCTATCTCTAAAAAACAATAACAGAACAGAAAACACCCAGGTACAAGGTCTGTTCCCAGGTGATGCCCTGCCTTGCTCCTGAGCTCACAGTCTTGTTTTTATGTGGTTGGTGAGGACACAGGCCGGTGCCTCACTGGGCCCCCTTCCTCTGCCTTGGGATGTGACAGCATTGTTGACACAAATTAAAGAATCTGGGTCATTTTTATCCTTCAGGACACTTCTGGGCACGCCTGGTCTTGGGGAGACCCCTCTTTGTTAGAGTTCATCCTCTGTCTCAGAACTGTGTGACAGGGCTTGGGCACAGATGTTCCCAGCCCTGCTCCACCCTGTCCCCCCGCCCCTCCCCCATCCCAGGAGGCTATGGGATAGAAGGAACTGACATCACTCCTGGTCTAGAAAGACTGCGCTTCCAGAGATGGTACTCGGCCTAGGAGGGCTCAGGGTATGTATTCTAGTCTCTCTTCTGCCCTAAGCCTGCCATCAACCTCAGGCACGCAGCACCGGCAAAATGACAGGCTGACATCTATAGCCAGCTCTCTCTGGCTTCAGCTCCATGCTACCCCCAAAGACCTCACTTCCAGCTCTTTGGGAGGCTCTGGGGGCTGGGCAGGCCAAGTTGGTCACATGCAGGCAGAGGGCCCCTTGTGACCGTTGCTAGGAGGCAGGTGGGCGCTCAGGCGACCAGTCCCTGGCTGTACAGGGAGGAAGAGGGGCGGGGAAAATACCAGCCTATCCAATAAGTCTGTCTGAAGCTCCCCCTGCATGCCCCTCCCCCAGTCAGCCAGGCCATTTCTACTGGTTTCTTTGCCAGAAACGCCACCGTTTGCTCTGGCTTTCCTGCGGAAGGGCTTGCAGCTGGTTGTCCCTTTGGGAGGTCAAAAAGTCCCTCTCTCTTCCTGATGTCGCCTTTCCTAGGAACTTGCCTGTGTTCCGGCTGCTGAGAGTCCTGAGTGTTCCTGTCTTTTACTGTTAATCTGAGTAATGTCGTCTTTAGTTAGCCAGTGTGGGGACAATGAAAGCCCTTGAGCCAGGGTTGTGGCTTGCTGGAGGGTCCGCTCTAGTTTCTGCCATGACACAAGGCCAGTAAAGGACGTGGGCAGGCCAGACTTGACACCTGCAGCGCGTCAGTGGGCCACGCAAACAGCCTTTTCATCTTCCCTGTGTTAACTATCAGGTTTCAAAGCTGAGAGTTGGCTGGGACCTGTCGAAGCTGTTGCCAGGTCCTTAGGAAAGGCTCAAGGTCAGAAGAGGTGGCATCTGGGCTGGCTGGGGGCCAGGCCTGGGCCTGGGGAAAATGTAGTGGGGCCAGCCTGACTGAGAGAGACAATATAACAGAGACAATATGGAGCCGGCAGGTCTGCTTCTGAGCCTAGCAAAAGCGGGGGAGTAAGGAGTGTTTTTCCACGGGAGGAACCGGCCTGGGGAAGGCGGTGTCAGATGGGGATCCCAGGGGACGGTCCAGGCGGGTCCCGGAGCTCCACACAGGGCCGGCACGTGGGCCCTCCAAGCCTATCTCCGGTTTCTCTATATTTCAAGGTCCTGACCGCTTGGGCCTTAACAGCTCAAGAAGAAATGGCTTGGAGAGGAGTGGCCAGGCTTCCAAGTGACAAAAGAACCTCTTGTTCCTGCCTTGCCCAGCCAATCTGCCCATTGTTGCTCTCTTATCTACCGGCCCCCTTCCCAGACTGCTCCCCTCCACACCCCCTGCTTCACTCTCCCTTCTTAGGCTGTGCTCCCACGCATGCATGCTCTCACGTGCACGCTCTCACGCGCGCGCGCGCACACACACACACACACACACACACACACACACACACTCACCCCTGGGTTTCATATGCAATAGTAAGCAGAGAGCCCTCCCACGGCCTGGCCGGGTCATCCTTCCCTGAGTGCCTGTGTGAGGGCCTTCAGGGAGGGCTGTTACGTAAGCAAGCTCCGGAGACTCCAAGGAGCCACTTTTGGAGTATAGCTCAGGGGTACAGTGCTTTCCTCCCTTTCAGAAGGCCCTGGGCTCTTGCATCACTAGGAATTTAGCAAGCTTACAAAAGGACACTCACCTGTGGATTTAGTCCTCATAAAATCCTGAGAGTGGGCAGAGCTCATTCCTCCCTGTCCCCAGAGGCAAGAACAGAGCCTACTGAAGACCAACACCAAAGGCACCACAGATCTCTCTCTCAGAAGGGGACAGGGTTTGCTTTTTTCCACTTTCTACCTCCAACCTAGGGTTGGGATGGGCAGTCAGAGAAACTGCACAGGTGACTTTTTAACCCCAAAACCAAGGACAGCATCCCTTCCCAGACCCTCAGATTAATCAACAGGTGCAAGCATTTCAAGGTCCCTAGCCTGAGGTCAGGCTGAGTCGTCCTGATGCTGAATCACAAAGGGTTCAGTCACCTCTCTGAATGGAAGCCTGAGCTTAGCTCCTTCAATTCAGTCTAGGAGAAGGGGTCCCACACAGCTTCTGCCTCAAACTTTCGGGGCACCAAAAGATGACCTTGAACTTCGAAACATCCCATCTCCACCTGGCAAGGGCTGGGATTGCAGGTGTGTATCAGCACACCTGATTTTTGTGGTTCTGGCTTTGTGTGTGCTAGGTTACATCCCCAGCCTCCTTACTTTTGAGACAGAGCCTCACTCTATAACCAAGTTTGGCCTACAATCCAGGATATAACCCAAACTGATCTAGAACTCATGTGGATTTCCCTCCCCTGTCTCAGTCTCCTGAGAGCTGGGGTTATAGACAGGGGCCACCACACATCTGGCAAATAAAAAGTTGTTTTTAGACAGTCTCACTATGTATCTCTGGCTGGCCTTGAACTCTGATTCCACTTCTTCAGTACAGAGTTAAAAGCACATGCCTATGTCCTATGCCTAAGCCAAAGCTCTTTCTTTCTTTCTTTCTTTCCTTCTTTCTTGAAGACAGGGTTCTCTGTGTAGCCCTGGCTGTTCTGGCTTACTAAGGAGTCAGGCTGGTCTCAAGCTCAAGAGATCTGCCTGTTTTGGCCTCCCGGGTGCTGGGATTAAAGAAGTGAGCCACCCATCACCACAGGTTTGCAAATGTGTAGCCCAGGCTGGCCCCAATGCATGGTTTTTAAAGAGAGAGAAAAAAAAAAAAAAAAAAAAAAAAAAAGGAAACGGAAAAGGATCAGACCTTGCCCTCTCTAGTTCTCAGAGGTAGGAAGTCTAAACAGTGATTAGCCTTCACTGATGCCAAACCACACAGGTAGCAGCATCAGCCCCAGGAAGCAGGCTGTAAGGATGGACTTATGGGTGAGGGGGCACAGGGCAGGTTTTCTTCTGCAAGGATCCATGGCTGTCACTAGCAGATGCCAGATTTTCTCCTTAAAAGGAGCCAAAGACTCAGGGATGTTTGTTTGCTTGTTTCTCAGGGTTTCTCCGTTTATCTGTGGCTGTCCTAGGGTACAGGACCCTCTGTAGACCAGACTATCCTTGAACTCACAGAGATCCTCCAGTCTCTGCCTCTTGATAGGATTAATAGCAGCATTTCTAATAAACTTCTTATCCCTCATTGATTTTTCTCAGCAGCTCTTGAATGACAGCTCTCTCCAAGACCTTCTAGCTACTACCCACACGGCAAAGACGAATAGTTTATTCCTAAATGTAGAGACTCACTGCCTGGAAACTTACCAAAGCAGAATGGGAAAACCTACAGGCACATGGGTGCACTAAAATCATTTGTAAGGGCCGAAAAGATGGTGCAGTCATTAAGCACTTTGGTCGCTCTTACAGAGGAATTGGGTTCAGTTCTAGTCTCATAACCATTGGTTTTCTTGGGCACCAGGCACACATGTGCTGCACACAAATATAAATGCAGGGCTGGAGAGATGGCTCAGTGGTTAGAGCACTGACTGCTCTTCCAGAGGTCAAGAGTTCAATTCCCAGCAACCACATGGTGGCTCACAACCATCTGTAATGGGATCTGATGCCCTCTTCTGGTGTGTCTGAAGACAGCTACAGGATACTCATATACATAAAATAAATCTTTAAAAATATGTATATTTATGTATATAGTTGTCTTAGTCAGGGTCTCTATTCCTGCACAAACATCATGACCAAGAAGCAAGTTGGGGAGGAAAGGGTTTATTCAGCTTACACTTCCACATTGCTGTTCATCACCAGAGGAAGTCAGGACTGGAACTCAAGCAGGTCAGGAAGCAGGAGCTGATGCAGAGGCCATGGAGGGATGTTACTTACTCACTTGCTTTCCCTGGCTTGCTCAGCCTGCTTTCTTATAGAACCCAGGTCTACCAGCCCAGGGATGGCTCCACCCACAATGGGCTGGGCCAGGGATGGCACCACCCACAATGGGCTGGACTCTCCCCCATCGCTAGTTGAGAAAATGCCTTACAGCTGGATTTCATAGAGGCGTTTCTCTAACTGAGGCTCCTTTCTCTGTGATTAACTCCAGCTTGTGTCAAGTGGACACATAACCAGCCAGTACAATAGTATATATATATATATGTATATATATATATATATATATATATACACATATATATATATATATATAATGTATATGTATTATATGCAGAGAAAATGTTTGTGCCCATAAAAAAAAAAAAAAAAAACAGGCCTAAGGACCTGGCACATCAGACCGGGGAAGGGTGTGCCCAGGGGCTTGCGTTTAGCTGAGTTCCCAGTGTTTGATACGGCCTGTTTGAATTACCATCCATCACCTGCCTGGACCCAGACCTTAGCAATGCCACTGGACTCTCTTGCTCTCCTAGTCCTGCAAGCCCTCAGCACTTCCTGAGCCATTCTTGAGATGGGCTGGTTAATATCTAACCCCAGAAGTGACTTTCCCTATCTCTGCCACCAGTACGAGCTCTTTCAAATCCTCGAGCCTTTATAATCCTTTGAAGTCACACACGCATGCACACACACACACACACACACACACACACACACACACGATTTCACTGAGAGCTGTATCTCGAGTTAATATTAGTAACTAAGATGTGAACGAAAGAATATGGGGTTGCCAACAGCCTGCTATCAACTGCAGTCAAAGAATTGATATAGCATAGAGCATAGCTCAGGCTGGCCGTGAATTCCTGATCCTGTGGCTTTTGTCTCGAGAGTATTGGGCTTACTTTACAGGTGTGTGCCACCACACTGGATTTGTACTTAAGTTTCTTTGTTTGGTTCATTCTCTAAGGAATGCATCCCTGTATTTGTGGAGGTGAAAGATATCCAGACAGTACAATACAGTATAGTACAGGGAGCCACATTCTGAAAGGGCCAGACAAAAACAGGGTTTAATGGTGGACAGTCAAATACAGAAAAATACAAATACAGTCAAATACCAGAAAAACAAGTCAATGGGGGAAAATATGGAGGAAAAGCCCACGGATGGAAAGGATTTGTGTGGGCAAGTGTCAGGAACATAAGGTCAATCCTGCCCTTCCCGAATCCCTGGAAACTGGGGCTTCTTTGGGTACAGTCCTCTGTTATGAACTTGACGTTAAGATCCTACAAAGAAGCCAAATCAGGATCCAGGCAAGAGGAAGTCATTTAAAGTCCTTCTGGAAGAGGGTAGGAGGTTTGATGACACAGAGAATTGAAGCACACAGACTTGTGTGTGTGTGTGTGTTTCGGAACCCACTATGAGAGGAAACTGTAAAGTTTTAAAGATTTTTTTTCATGGGCAATCAAGGAAGGATGCAGACTTCTGACTATTCCAAAGACCTTCCTCACGAACTAGCAACAGGACAAGTTCAAGCACAGGGTCCCTCCTGACTCTATGTTCCATTATCGGAAAACTCTGTTATTGGGCAGTGTAAGACTGGTAGAGCTGTGGTGCTTGCTCCGAGGTGGAAACAGGTCACTGCTCGGGGTAAGCACCTTCCTGGAAGGTGGCTCTAAGAATTGCTCTCCAGGGCGCAGAGCACTATCCTCCAAGCACTAGGCTAGAGCTACCCCAGACTTAGTTATTTGGTAATTAAACGCACCCAGCACCCGGCCTTCATCAGTGTACAGGCAAGGAGTGCTCTCAGTCCTCACCAGCTGTGAATTATTCAAATATTGAGGATTTTCTACTCAGGACCGGAGAGCGCGCTGGAGGGGTGCAGAGGCAGGCCGCAGAGACCGCCCTGTAGGCCAGACTGCAATGGCTGGACTGGTCCGCAAAGGGGCGGGCCCCGAGCTGCAGAGAACCGGCTCCTGGCCCGGGGGAGGCCGAGCTGGAAGCACCAGTCTCCAGGCCAGCCACGCCCCCTCGCCCCTCGGCACGACTGGAGCTGCCCGGATCCGCCCCTTGACGCTATGGGGGCGTGGCCATCACCACGTGACGGGGAGTGACCTCGACGCCTGGCGCCATGGGGGCTTCGGACCCGGAAGTGGCGCCTTGGGCTCCCGGCGGCGCCGCGGGGATGGCGGGAGCCGGAGCTGGTGCAGGAGCTCGGGGCGGCGCGCCGGCGGGAGTCGAGGCCCGCGCTCGGGATCCGCCACCGGCGCACCGCGCTCACCCTCGCCATCCTCGGCCCGCGGCTCAGCCGTCGGCCCGCAGGATGGACGGCGGCGCGGGCGCCCCGGGCTCCGGGGACAACGCCCCGACCACCGAGGCGCTGTTCGTGGCGCTGGGCGCGGGCGTGACGGCTCTCAGCCACCCGCTGCTCTATGTGAAGCTGCTGATCCAGGTGGGGCGGGGGGCGCCGAGGGAGGATGGGGTGTGCGGTGTGGGGGTGCACGGAGGGGGCTGAGAGACCTGAGTGATTGACGTGGGAAAGGAAGCGATTTGGAGGTGCTGGGAGGTGGGATTTCGGGGTGCAGGGAAGGGCGATAAGATATGGGAGGTAAATAGAAGCCGTGGGCTTGAAGGGTAATAGATTTGGCGTGCGGGAAGAAGCCACAGAATTGGGGGAGGGCCGAGAAGTTTTGGTGAATGGGTAGAGAGGAGGGCTGGCTGGGTACGAAAGCGAGGACAGCGGGGCTCTGGATTTATAAGATGATCGGATAAAAGCGCTTTGAGGGACAAAGAAGTGGGCACCAGGGCCAAAAATTTCGGAGGGAAAGAATGCAGCTGGGAAAAGCTATCGGTTTACCGAAGAAGGGGCCTGTAGATTTGACGGCGACGACAGATTTGGTGGGAGGAGGGGCCTCCGCATTGGGTGGGGGGGGGGGTGGAGCGGTGGTAGCGTTGTGTCTGGAAAGGGGAGCCAGGAGGCGGCTTTTAGGGGGAAGGGGGAAACGGGATGACGCATTTAGGGGAGGAAGGAAGGAATTGAAGTAATTGTGTCTGCGTGGGTTGCGAATGGGCAGAGAGTGGGGATAGACACAATAGGTAAGGGTTGTCAAAAGCGCAAAGGTAGGGGGATGTCAGGATTCAAGGGCACCTAAACGTTTTTGAGTTTTGTTTAATTTGGTTTTTTTTTTTTTTTTTTTTAGCTTGTTGCCAACAATTCAGTCCAAGAGAGTATGAGGGAAGGGTAAAGGGGGAGGAGGTGTTGTGCATTTGGTAGAATTGGGTGGGAGGGGAGTTTTGAGTTTTGATTGGCCTGGTTCAGGTGCAGACTGATAATCAAAGACTTAGTCTAGCATTTTCCAAAGGAGTGGAGGATGGGTGGTGGGGGTTGAGATGGAGACCCAGCTAAGAGTGTGAGGTTTGATTTAAGGCAAATGGGTGTGAGATTATTGCACTGTCCTTGTCATAGAGCTGAGAGAATTAGAAATACGTTTGGAATGAGAGGGCCTTACGAGGGAGTCACGGAAGCCCTGGGGTGTGAGGAATGGGGATAGAAGAATTTGGAGTTTTTCTAGAAATGTGAGAAGGAAGAAGATTCCGTCAGGGCCACTGGGCATCAAATCGTGCCTGAGATTTGGAGACAGGTGATGGGGCAGCACCGACTTGCTGTAAGGCGAATGTGTGTTTACAACATAGGGTTACAGCCACAGCAAGCCTCAGCTCAGAAGAGACCCTGTGCTTTGGAGGTATCTGAGTTGAGCAGTAGGGGTGCTGGAAAATGATGGGTGAGGATTGAATGCTGGACCTTAGAATGGCAGGTGGAGTGGCAGGCCTCTGGGTGTGGTGTGGGGGAGGGCACAGGGGAAGTGGCTCATCTATGGGAACACAGTGGCATTATCGAGGGGGTTTGAAAAGAATAATGTGAAAGGTCTTTGGGGAGTGAGCGGAAGACCAAGGATGATGGGAACTGGATGGCAGGTGGATGCAAACCTGAGAGCTCCGCTGGAGTGACAACTTGAGGGAGAGAGCTTAACTACTATAGCTTAGTAACAGGTAACCATTAAAAAGTAATAATACAGATTGTTTTGCAGGGAGCAGGTGTGCAGCGCTAGGTGTTGAGCCTTAGATCAACACACGTGGGCATTAGGGTGGAGGTGGGGTGGTATTGAGGGTGGTGAGCTGGCTCTGCTGGTGTTAGGTACCACGTTCACAGTGTTGGCTGTGGTCTGGACAGTCAGAAACACATCTGGGCAAGCATAAGGAGGGAACAAATCAAGTTGAACTTGACCGGTGGCTCTCGGACATAAGACAATAAACTCAGACAGATTTGGGAGCCGTGAGGGGACCGGTTTCAGGGTCACTTTGGAACTGTACTGATATGACTAGGGGGGGCAGCATGGTAGCAGGAGCTTGGGGCTTGAGGCTTGAAGTTTGAGCACAAAGGAAGGACCACCCACTACTTAAAGAAGCTGAAGGTAACTTCTGACCTAGAACAACTCTGGAAAGGAAAGCTCTTTGCCTGGGTCACCCAACTCTTTTCTGGATAAGCCATTGTGAGCTACATTTTTTTTTTTTTAAAAGACCACACAAATAAAAGAGTTTTAAAATTTACAGTCAGGGTCTGTGAGATGGGTTAGCAGCATGCTGGCCACTTGTCACTTCAGTCTGAGTATAAGAGTCCCATCCCTGGAACTCACAGAGAAGGTGGCCAGAGGAAACCAGTCTCCAGAGCTGTCTTTCCACCTCACAGCATACACAATAATTCTTATTTATTAAGAATTAAGACATTTGGGTTGGAGAGATGGCTCAGTGGTTAAGAACACTGACTGCTCTTCCAGAGGTGCTGAGTTCAATTTCCAGCAACCCAAAATAGCTCACAACCATCTGTAAAGGGACCCGATGCCCTCTTCTGGTGGGTGTGAAGACAGCGACAGCGTACTCACATTCATAAAATGAATAGATAATTAAGACATTAACAATCAGCCATCTTCAGATGTCTCAGAGCCAGATCCACTGAAATACTGTGAACTTCAATGAAACACCTTCCTAAGGAAGGCGAAGAAAAAGCATCAGCCAGCAAAGGGCCCAGCGCAGCTGACAAGCCAGGCTTCCTAACCTGTGGGCCTCGTCCTCTGCTATATCCAGCAGGTGCTGCTCTGGTCCTTGTGCTGAAGGCCCAAGGGAGTTTTCCTCATTCTACTTAGGCTCTGTTCTGTACCCTCACCTCCTACTGGGAACAGAGCTTTTCACTGATTAGTCAGTTCCTCCACAGGGGTCTCATGGCTATGGATGACTCTAGCTGTCTGTCTGTGGGATGTACTCATCTTAACCTAGCAGCGCTCTACAGCGAAGGCCATTTTGTCCCAGCGCCTTAGGGCGATTGAGATTAGAACGCAGCCATACAGGTGCATTAAGGCCACACTTGCTAAGCCTGGGTCTGGCCGGGACAGGTGGAGGAGGTGTTTGTAGTAAGCTTAGAGGAATTAGGTGGCAGGGCAGAGCTGTCTGAAGCCCAGGGCTGAGACCCCAGGCCACTGTTTGTCAGTGTGTTGGGACACAGGTTGGAATAGTTTTGTCCTGAAGATAAGAATTAGCAGATTTGTTCCGAGGAGAACGGAGAGGAAAACATGAAAGTGAGTGCTTCGGGTCAGCAATTGACTCAGCTGGTGAAGATGCGAGTTCGGAGCTGGAAAGATGGCTTAGTGGTTAAGAGCACTGACTGCTCTTCCAGAGGTTCTGAGCAATCACATGCTGACTCACAACCATCTGTAATGGGGATTCAATGTCCTCTTCTGGTGTGTCAGAAGACAGCTACAATGTACTCATATACATTAAATAAACAAATAAATCCTAAAAAAAAAAAAAAAAAAAAGGACAGGTGAGTTAAATCTCCAGAACCTACAGGATGGAATGAGAACAAATTGTCCTCTGACTTCCACATGCATGCCACAACACACGTACACAAAAATTGGTGTTCAGAAAAAAAAATGTGTTTCCGGGCCAACGAGATGACTTAATCAGTAAAGCTGATTGTTTCCAGAGACACATGAGGACCTGAATTGAATCCAAAGGACCTACATAGTGGAAGGAGAACACCAGCTTATGCAAGCTGCCCTCCGATCTCCATACACACTCCATGGATGCAGGAACCCATATACAAACACACAGGGAGGAGAAATGTATAAAGCAACCCGAGTTCTATCCCTGGTACCCACCGAAGGGTAGAAGGAGAGAATCAGCTTGACAAAGTTGTCCCTTGACTATACACCTTATTCTCTTCCTTCCCATCATGCACTGCGTTCTAGTCCCTTCCCATTATGCACTCAATAATGGACAAATGTATAAAATGTAGTAAAAGGCTCTTCGATAATAAAAAAAAAAAAACGGGAGTTTGTGCACCAACGCTATCTAGCCTTGAGGTTGTGGAGGGTTTGTGATTTAGATTGGGGCCAGAGTAGAACCAAGGGCTAGGCATTGATAAAGGGACACCAGTTGATATTCACGGAGAAATGGGAACAGTCATGTAGGAGTTGGAGCCTCGAAGCTGTGCCTTACAGTGACCCTTCCTTTTGTCTCTTGATTCTGAAGGTGGGTCATGAACCGATGCCCCCCACCCTTGGGACCAATGTGCTGGGGAGGAAGGTCCTCTACCTACCAAGCTTCTTCACCTATGGTGAGTGCCACAGGTCTAGTTGTGCCTGGGAACTTGCTGTGCATTCTGGCACCAGGAGCCAGTGCCAGCTCTAAGGGGTGTACCTGAGAGTGGTCCGAGGCAGCAGGGGTGCGGGGGGGGGGCCTGTGAGAGGCATAGATTCTGTCGATATGCGAGGTTGTTCGGCAGTTACTTGCCTGCTGCAGCCCCACTGAGCTGTGTGTAGAGAAAGGTACACAGACTGCTCAGGTTCCTTATTGATTCCCTGTGGGGAGGTCTCTGAACAGAACCCAACCTATCTGCCTTGGCTGTGGTCCCCCAGGCCTGTGGATGACAGCTAGCTAGGGCATGGAAGGGTCTCTTTGGCCACGACTCCCTGTTCCTTCAAGTGTCTTTCCAAGTTTGCTGTCTGAGTCCCCTTAGGGACACACTCTTCTGTTCCCCCACTCATTTGGCTAGTCTAGAATATTTTCTGGGAGTCTCCTTGCTGCATAACCTGGTGCTTGACCTCTGAGCCAGCCACCTTCTCTGCTCCACACACTCACTGTTGGCAGAACCACAGGTCAGGTTCTTTTTCCAATTTGCCTTTGGTTCCGAGTGTACTCTAGAGCCAGGCAGAATGGGTCATTCTGTGGGGAAATATGTTTTTGTTTAAGACTGTTGGTGTAGGGGAAGAGAGAAATCATATACGTAGACCACCCCCACCCACCATTGTACACAAAGATAATGAACCCAGGCCTGTGGCAACCTGGCTTCCTCAGATCTGCCTACAGTGGCACCAGTAGAAAGGACTCATGTCTGAAGTCATACCTGTCCACATGGGACCATCCTGACATCATCAGAGGGCCTCGTGCAAGAGTGAACCAGGTTCTGAGGTGCCTCCACCCAGGTTTTATAAATGTTTCAGATCAGATATCAAGAGCAGATGTCTGCTGGGCGCTTCTGGACACTGGCTGCTCGGGAAGTGCCTGGCTGTCTCGCCGTCTAGAGAACTGTCTGGTCCAGTGTGTCCTCCTCCCCTGCATGGCAGTAGAGAGCCCCACAGCTGTGGAGATTCTGTGGTGTAAGGCTGGAATCCTGGGGGGCGGTGTTCAGAGGAGTTGCAGGCTCTACAGATAGGCCCTGGAGCAGTGGGACAGGGGCAGCTCCTGAGAGGGCCTCTGAACAGTCCTGTCTCCTTTTACTTGACAGCTCATAGGAGGAGTAGGAAAACCCCGGAGCTGGTTCTGTGGGAGCCACACAGAGGCTCTGCCTGAGCCTGCCCTGCAGACTTGAGTAGGGCAGCCTTGCCCCCAGTCCTTGCCCAGCCCTCAGCCCTCAGGCCCCTCATGACCTTCCTCAGTCCTTTCTTCCCTACCCTCTCCCTTCTTAGGAAGCTGTGGTACAGGTAACAGGTGTGCAGTCCTGTCCCTGTAAGCTCTCACAGAGTGTGACGCCGAGTCACGCTGGCAGATCTGCTGCAGAGGAGAAAAGGGCACACGTGCTCGTCACTTCCTGTGTGCGGTGCTAGAGAGCTGATGTCACAGGTCTGGAAGCAGATCACATTCAGGGAGTGCTGTTCTGGCTTCCAGGGATTAGAGAGAATCATATCACCTTCTTGAGCCTGGGTTAATTTAAAGCAGGGAGTGAATGTAAAGAGGCTCTCCTGGTGCCACTCTGTTTCTGTTTGTCCCTTATTAGCAGGAACCAGCTGCTGCCAGGGACATCGTAGGTATAGCACTGCACGGTGACAGGGACTGGGATGTCCCGGCTGCAGCATGCCTGCCCTGTAGACCTTCTCATGTCTGCCTTCCCATCCCATTTCTGTCCCCCTCCCTAAGGTGGGGAAGGTCATCCCTGCCTGTGGGTGCCCCACCCCAAGAAAAACACTTTACAAGCAGCTGAAATTGGTTTTGGATTACAGCATTCCAGCTGCCGAGTTGAGAAACAACAGTTGAGTTTGCCAAGTAGTTTTCAAAGCTAAGGAAAAGCAAGCAAGCAGTCCAGTGAGCTTATCTGTCAGAAGAACGTTGGAACGTTTTATCAAAAGAGACAGGTCAGATGACACTCAGGATCAGAACTGGCCCGTGTGAGGCCCTGGACACAATCCCTCAGCCGTGATTGGAAAACCACTGGTCTGGGTGTGTGGTCCGGCAGTGGGTGTCCTGGGCTGGGTGTGACACTGCCCCCTTCCCCCGCCTTCTTACAGCCAAGTACATTGTGCAGGTGGATGGGAAGATAGGGCTGTTCCGGGGCCTGAGCCCCCGCCTGATGTCCAACGCCTTGTCAACTGTGACCCGGGGCAGTATGAAAAAGGTGAGCAGTTGGCCAGGGTCCCACCCCCACCCCCCGTCTCCAATCACTACCAGGTACAGCCTGCCAGCTATGGTCCCACCTCCTGTGCAGACCCCAAGACATGGCCCCTAGGTTTGTGCATGGGAGGCCTCCCTGTCACCCACAGCTGTGGCAGCTGTGATTCTGGCTTTTCCACTCAGTGTCCCAAGCCTGGTACTTACGACAGCCCACACAATGGGCACAGTGCCCAGTGCCGCTTAGGCGTGCATCTGAGTCTTACAGTGCGTTTGTGGTCAGGTTTTCCCTCCAGATGAAATCGAGCAGGTTTCCAACAAGGATGACATGAAGACTTCACTGAGGAAAGTTGTGAAGGAGGTGGGTGTCAGGGGCCAGAGAGAAGAGCTCTCATCCCCAGTCGGCCGGGTCCTTATGCTTGCCTAGGTGGGAAGACTCTTAGTTAGAGACATCGAGGGACTTCCTTCCCTACAACATACCTCTTTAGCTGCTCTGGCCTGGGATGGCCTCATATCTGAGGGAGGGATTAAGGAGGGGTGGGCAGCATCTTTGGCAGACCTGAGGCCTGAGGGTGAATCTGGCTTTCCCTATATAGGCTTCTAACTCCCCATGGATCCCAGGTTTGATGGCATCCCCACCCCCCTCTCTTGCAGACCTCCTATGAGATGATGATGCAGTGTGTATCACGCATGCTGGCTCATCCCTTACACGGTAAGAAGACTAGCCCATGCCCTTCTCAGTCAGACAATGCTATGGCTGTAGGGTCTGAGGTCCTCCTGTCCTTTCCTGTGTGGCACAGGGGCCATCACAGAGGTAGGGTGCTGAGCCATTGGCCCTGTGGGTCACACACAGCTTCTCTCCCCACAGTGATCTCAATGCGCTGCATGGTGCAGTTTGTGGGACGTGAGGCCAAGTACAGGTAGGTGACTTCTGGGTGTCTGTCTCTCTCACTAGGAGTAGTATCATTGCTACCTCATGCCTGGGCTTTCTTTTGCCCCTCCCTCACTTAATTCTCTAAAGGAGCCTTAATACCCTATGCTGCTGGGGTTACCTCTGGACAGCTAGGTTTCTCTGTCATCCCTCTGTTCCTCTCCTCCACTGAGAGGCTGCCCACTCCTCGCACACCCAGAGCTCAGCTCATCCCGGAGCCTGTGACCCATGCACACAGCCTCTTCCTCTGCTATTTCCTGGCTTTGGTTGTTTTCTGCAGAACTGTTTGATTCCCCAGACTGAAATAGGAGGTTGGTAAATGGCCGGAGGGGACAGCTTGGCTGAAACCCCAGTGGGTCAGGCTGCCGTCGTGAAAACAACACAGGATGTGGCGGGGGTTGGAGCCCAGGACCAGCTCTAGCTGGACAAGCTTATGTGCCTGGCGCTTCCACCTGGGCAGTACAGCTCCTCTGTGGGCCAGCTGCTGTTTCCAGGTCACAGAGCCAGGAAGCCGCAGCCCGCCCCCTTCAACTCCAGAAGGCTGCACTGTAGGACTCCAGACCCCAGGCTTGCTGGGTGGGAGGGCTGGAGAGTCTTTTCTTCCGGGTTAATCCAAGGTCCTCTGCTGCCCTGTGCAGGAGCTCCCTTCTGTCCTCCTCTTCCTGTTCTCTTTGGCCTCAGGTCCTCTGCTGGGAGCTTGTTTGGCTCATGAGAGACGCGCATGAGGTGCAGGCATGGGAAACCTAGGTCCTAGATCAGGGATTGTTATGTCCCAGTCTCTATGAGTGGTGTGAAGTCACCCCACCCCAAAAGCCTTTTTTTCTCCTCCCTGTGGGGTCTTCTTGGTAATAGACTTCCCATCCTGATTAGCACCTGCTAGTCTGAGTAAGGCTGAATGGTGGCCTTCTGCAGGGTGACCTTGTCTCCATCTTGCCTCCCTAGTGGCGTGCTGAGCTCTATCGGGAAGATTTTCAAGGAGGAGGGGCTGCTGGGATTCTTTGTGTACGTGAGTTTATTCCCTGTAACAGCCACACGTGGCTCCACTAACAGGTCTGTTCTCAGCCCCTTGGGTCACAGCTGCTGCCTGGACTAACCGCACAGCATGCCCCAGGGTGAGCAGGTAGCAGCTGTGTTTTTGTACTTTGTAGCATATTGGGGACCCTGCCCTTTCAAGTCCCAGCTTAAATGAAAGTGGGCCTAGGCAAGGGCTGTAGCATGGTGGGTCATGTGCTTTGCATAACAAGAGCCTGGGCTTTATACCCAGCAATAGACAGACAGACAGACAGACAGACAGACACACACACACACACACACACACACACACACACACACACACACAATCTCATGCTGAGGAAATGAGCTAGACAGCCCCTGCCAGGCCCCCTCTGGGCTCTGGGGTTGCCAGGGATACAGAGCCGGTCTTCAGAAGCCGAAGCACTGTGTAGTCCTTGGTGCCGTTGCCAAAGGTGACTGACTATCAAGCTGGGACTTGGACGAAGAATTGGGTGCAGGCAATTTACCTGCTGCTTTCAGCGAGTGGGCTCTGTTCTAACAATTACCGGACATTGAATGCTCAAGATAATTTGCACAGAAACCTATGTTTCTGTCTTCTCTTGCCAAGTCAGAAAGTCAGACCCCATTGGGTCTGTGTTTCCACAGGTCAGCCATTAGCAGGGGCTCAGAGACCTGTGTCTCTGGGCACGTGACCTCCCAAGGGCCACAGACCCAACACTCTTGGCCTTGAGCCCAGCTTTACCCACAAGAAAGCTCAGATCATAAAGAATAACACAGGAGGAATGAGCTTCAGATGACCGAGAAGCCAGGCCGACAAGTATGGCTTTTGTTTCTGTCATTTGAAGATCAAGCACACAGCATGCCGGACAGCATCTCTTGAACTGTGATTTTCCTGGCTTGTCAGATGGCATTTTGGTGTGTTTTTAGTCAGGAAATGACTCGGAATAGAGACAGGCAGATTGTGTCTCTCAGTAGAGGTGATACTGACCCCTGGTGTCATTGGTGATGTCCAGGGGTGTCTCTTAGATTTCAGAGCTTGGCACGGAGGATGGTTAGGTGTTGCTCAGCTGCAAATGGCCACAGAGGTTGAGAAACCTGTCTCTGCACATCCACGTGTAAAAACGTGGATTCAGGTGCCAGGTACATCAGACCTTGACACACACCACCCAGCACCGGGCAGCTTCGTGACTGAGGTCACACCCAGTGCATACTTACTTTTGGAGTATGGATGAGTAGTTTATAGGCTCAGAAAGCACCCACTGGGGAAGGACATGCATCCTTTGGAACGTTTGTTGACCGTCCTCTGAACACAGGTGTGTTACTTAACACTTTCTTGGACCTTCATTTATAAGATTAAGAAAAATACAAAGATTTATGTATCTGTTGCTTTTATGCACACCACACACACACAGGAGCCATGGAGGCCAAGGGAAGCCTTAGTCCCTGGAACTAGAGCTGAGCCAGGTCCCTTGCAAAAGGAAGTGCTCTGAACTGCTGGGCCATCTCTCTGGCCACTGTCACAGGGAACCTTCTGATCCTGATTTGGAGAGTCGTTTGCCCTCCAGGCGGTCACTGTGCAGGGTAGCAGTCCTTGCAAACACTTGAGTGTTGCGTAGGAAGCACTTGCATGGCACATTGCAGGTGGAACGTTCCAGGATGCAGAACAGAGACATTAATTCCCAGCTCACTGAGAAGTGTCTGGAGTGGCCACCCAACACAGACACTCTCTTGTGATCTGTATTTGCCTGGTGTGGTTGCTTTCACATTGTGATACCATTAACTAGTTGTGACACTCGAGACCTCTGTGGGAGGAGGACAGGCACCTGAGCAGAGCGGCTATGAGTCTCCCTGTAGGCTCTGCCAAAAGGCTGGGCCTCAGGTGCTGCAGGTGTTAGCTGGGTGCAGCCTGCCCACCTCCAGGTCTCCTCCCTGCTCATCTCTGCTTACCTTATTTTTTAGCGGCTTAATCCCTCACCTCCTGGGCGATGTGGTTTTCTTGTGGGGCTGTAACCTGCTGGCCCACTTCATCAATGCCTACTTGGTGGACGACAGCGTGAGTGACACCCCAGGGGGGCTGGGAAACGACCAGAATCCAGGTTCCCAGGTTGGTTGGAGCAAGGGCTCGCCTTTCTTTCTGTGTGCTGGTGCCCAGGGGCTGGGACAGGCTGGGACTTTGGGATTTTCTTGTCCTGGGAGTGAGAGGAGACCCCTGCAGTATTAAGTTGGGCGCAGTTTATCCGAAACTTTTCAGTAAATGAGCGAGGATAGCGAATACCCACAGTCCTTCAACCTTCATGGTTCGTGCTTTTAAAATCCACTGAGAACCAGGTAGAGGTGGTGGTGCATGCCTTTAATCCCAGCAGTTGGGAGGCAGAGGCAGGAGGATTATGGAGTCAAGGTTATATATGGAGACTCTGTTCTCAAAAGCCAAACCATCTACCTGCCTTTCCATGACATGTCAGCCTTGCTTGGTAAGAGCGGCACAGATGTAGCATCCTGGGCCAGGCTGGTACCATCCTGTCCAGCCTGCGTTGGCTGCTGAAGTTTGCAGACCTCACCGATGGGTTGATGGGTTCTGCTCAACCAAGATAAGGATCGGGGACCTTCAATGTGTTAGTGTTCCTGGGAGCCAGTCATCCTGACACCAGGAATGGCCAGACTGGAGGGATAGGGAAGCAGTCATTCATGGTCCATGGGGTATCTATTGGCTCAGGATAGCAGTCCCAGGGGAGGAGATGTGAGGAGACTAGTGGCCCTGTCACCTGGGTGGGCCGCTCTTCACAGCCCTTTTGGTGCCTACAAATTAAAGTGGGTCTGTGGATATGCACCCTCATTTCCAGTGATGTCACGTGCATGCAGCTCTACCCTACCTCAGGGTACACTGGGTTGCTGGGTGGGCGGGCAGGCACTGTGGTCACTCGGGCCTGTGGGTGGGTGGGCAGGCACTGTGGTCACTCGGGCCTGTGGGTGGGCGGGCAGGCACTGTGGTCACTCGGGCCTGTGGGTGGGCGGGCAGGCACTGTGGTCACTCGGGCCTGTGGGTGGGCGGGCAGGCACTGTGGTCACTCGGGCCTGTGGGTGGGCAGGCAGGCACTGTGGTCACTCGGGCCTGTGGGTGGGTGGGCAGGCGCTGGTTGCATTATGAGCAAGGCTGGGACAGATTGCTGTGTCCCGCAACAAGGCCCTTGAGTGGCTCTCTGAGTCAGGGAGTACAGCCCTGTCCAGGCTGCTTCCATACCTTTCCGAGCAGTCAGCTCTGGCATGGAAGGCGTGTCCTTTACGAACTTTCAGGCTAAAAGAATGCCAGACATGCAGGGCCAGCAGGCATATTGTCTGTAAAGGATCTGGGACGTCCTGTAGTGAATGAGCACTTGAGAAGACTCCAAGGGCCAGGCATCACCTTTCCTAGGGAGAGCTGTTTTCTGGGGAAAGTCAAGCTTTAGGAGTAGGTATTGGGGGCTGGACAGATGGCTCAGTGGTTAGAGCACTGACTGCTCTTCCAGAGGTCCTGAGTTCAAATCCCAGCAACCACATGGTGGCTCACAACTATCTGTAATGAGATCTGATGCCCTTTTCTGGTGTGTCTGAAGACAGTTACAGCGTACTCACATAAATAAAATAAATAAATCTTTTTTTTAAAAAAGGGAATAGGCATTGGAGGCTTGGCGAGATGGGGTGGCAATAGCCCAGAGGAACCACGCTCTGTCCAGGGTGCTGGATGGAACTTATCCCTTCACTGGGAATCCCTCACCAGGCGTAACTGTGTGGAGTGGGGGCTGCTATGAAGCAGATGTGGGCCACAGCGGGAGCTCTGGGGCCTGTGGGTCACCACATCCAGTGGTGAATAAGCCTGCTTCCTTAGAATCCTTATAGGCCCCTTCAGCCTGGTCACAGGGGGAACTGTCCTGGAAATGGGGGTGTGGGGGTGAGATGAGGCGAGGGAAGAACTGCAGTCAGCCCCGACGTCCCTGTGGTAAATCCTGCTTCCTCTCTGCCCTACAGTTTAGCCAGGCCCTGGCCATCCGGAGCTATACCAAGTTTGTGATGGGGGTAAGTTCTGCCTACTGCCCTTAAGGGCCACGGCCTGTGTGGGCCTGGTGAGTGGCCTGCTGGTACTGAAGCCCGTGTGCTCTTCAGATTGCAGTGAGCATGCTGACCTACCCCTTCCTGCTCGTTGGAGATCTCATGGCAGTGAACAACTGTGGGTAAGTGTGTGCCCTTCCACCTGGCCTCCTACCAAGGCTGCTGGGACATCCAGATGAGCCCTTCTGGCCCCTCCTACACATAATTATTTCCAATGGGGTTAGCATGGTGTTGGGATGGACATAGGGCGCAGCTCCTCTACATTCTCTGGTCCTTGTTGATGACGTGTGTGAAGCCCCGTGTTCTCCACAGGCTGCAGGCTGGACTCCCTCCATATTCCCCTGTGTTCAAGTCCTGGATCCACTGCTGGAAGTACCTGAGTGTGCAGGTGGGCATGGCTGAGCCGGGGGCTCTTGGCTGCTCGGGGGCAGGAGGAGAAGCCTGGAGGACCGGACTTGGGACAGGGTAGATGGGCAGCACCTTTCGGAGAAGCTGCAGTAGTACTAAACAGGTCCTGGTTAGCCCTGGCTTCTGCTGAAGGGAGAAAGTCAGATGAGGCTGAAGCTTGGGGCCTGGGCAACCGAGTGGAATTAAACAAAAAGGTTAGACTGCATTGGAGGCAGTAGGCGACAGAGCCCAAGAGCTCACTCCTCCAGTACGAAGGGTGGCTGGGATGTGCTCAGCCAAACTCCTCCATAGAACCCTTCCGGCCCTAGGGGATCCTCAGGATTCATCTGGGTCTGGTGCGAGCCTGGCAGAGCAGCCATGGCTCTGTGGCTTTATACTGAAGCCTCCTGCTGGCCGTAGCTCAGGGTAGGGGGCAGAAGGCAGTAGTCAGGGACCAGGTTCATGGCTAGGGGCGAGTGCTTGCCTTTTCATGGTCGTAGTTTGCCATCTGTCAAATGAGGTACTGGCTGAGTGGCCTTTAGGTGGAGAGTGGGGTGGCTCAGTGGGTAAGAGTGCTTGTACAGGAGCAACAACCTAAGTTCGATCTCCATAATCCCCATAATCCACACGAGAGCCCTCACACGCACATCCCACCCTCATAGAACTACAAGGTCAAGTTCCCTCCAGCACCACTGACTGCCACTCTTTCCGACCAGGGCCAGCTCTTCCGTGGCTCCAGCCTGCTTTTCCGCCGGGTGTCATCAGGGTCCTGCTTTGCCATGGAGTAACCTAAGTCTCCCGACCAAACATTTATGGGGTCTTGGCCTACCCCTGGTGAGGACCTATCATCTCAGATGCCTGAGGATGGCTCCAGCACAGCCTGGCTTCATGTCCATATTCACAATACATCTGTCCAAATGTGGGCTGGTGGAGGTGGGTTTCCTGGGACCTGGGGAAGCCTGGGGCAGCAGTGTTGGGGTGGCATTCCCTTCCTGCCCAGAGGTATTTGAGTCCATCTTGTACATGGGCAGAGGAAGGCTGTGGAGGCAAAGGTCACTGGCAGGGCTTCCCTCCACCTCCAGCCCAGCTCATCCAGCCACTCAGCCGGAAGCACCCCCTCCTGCTTTGTAAATAGGGCACCATCATGCCTGGGCCTGTGCCGGGAGGCTGGCGCTGTGTTTCTGTTCTCAACACTACTTTTCTGATACAAGGGTGGTGCCTTCTCCTGATTAGGAAATCATGTGACTCCTCAGAATATTCCCCCTCATCCTCTTGTCTGTAACAGTGACACCAGGTGTGAGGGTTCCGTCACCTGTGCTGTGTGTGATTGTGCACAGATTACATAGGCCGACATCTAGTCCTCCCCTCGTGGTAAGATAGACACATCTCCTTGAATAAATGTATTGGTGGTGATTTGGACTTTTGTGGGAACCTCTTTTTATTTCTTTCTTTATTTATTGTGTGAGTTTCACCAGACCCCGTGCTGGTGTCTTAGGTCTTGTGGGTGGCCAGCCTGGGTGTGACATGGTTGAGTCCTTTGTCCTTGGGGTTGAGCCTAAGTTCCATTTCATAGAGCGCGGCACACGGCACTTGGACCTTCTGCCATGGTAATGACAGTTATTTCGGAGTCCCACCTAAGCTGCCGAGTGGCACCTTCGCACCTTTTGAAGAGGGCTGTGTTCAAGCCTTCAGAGCCTTTGGTGCAGCAGAAGTGAAGTGGCCAGCCATCTTCTGACTGGCGTATGTCCGACCTGACAGACATAGTTGCTAGGATTTGGTGGGGACAGAATAACATGGTCCCTGCCCCTGGGAAAGGACCAGCCGATGTGGGCCTCCGAGAGTGTCAGTAGCCACCATGAGCATAAGGCTTTTTGTATAATAATATACATATTTACGGTCCTTCTTTAAGGAATGTCCTCCCTAATAATCCATAATAATCAGAAACAGCATGAGTCAGGAAGCAAATGTGTGGCTAATGTGTCAGCCAAATGGTGAACACTGGGACCTTCAGGACAGCCCTCTAGGCTGTGGAAAAGAACTCCAAAAACATATTAAAATGTATAATTTCTCTATGTAAAAAATAAGGATGCAATATGTAATGAGGGGCTTCACAAATCTAAAGGGCAAAGGCAGCTGCATTAATGAACCAGCTTGTCAGAAAGATATGAAGGCCGGCTGATCAAGATTGGCCTGGGAGGCAGCAAGTCCTGACCCAGGTGTGGTAGAAATGGTAATTTCAGGACAGGGTCCCACACAGCTGGTTTATCCTCTGCTTAACTGAGACAGACAAATCTGTGAATTCTTTTTTTTTTTTTTTTTTTTTTTAAATCTTATCTGAGTACACCGTTGCTCTCTTCAACTACGCCAGAAGAGGGCATCAGGTCCCATTACAGATGGTTGTGAGCCACTATCTGGTTGCTGGGATTTGAACTCAGGACCTCTGGAAGAGCAGTCAGTGCTCTTCGCCACTGAGCCATCTCTCCAGCCGGAGATCTCTGAATTCTTTTACAGACAGCACTTGCTGCCTCCTAAGAATTAAGCGGCTGGGGCCTTGGGATGCTGATTCATAAGATAATCAAAAGGAAACCTGGAGAGAATGACTGGATTGATGTGTAAAATGAAGGACTGGCCTTTTGATCTACAGGAGATGAGCTGTCCAGAGAAAGTGTTTAGAACCGCAAGAGAGAACAAGTTGGAGAACTGTCTTGAGCAGAACACAGAGTAGAGATCTCCAGAGAAAGCAGATCAGAGAGAGAGAAAGTAGGTCAAAGAGAGAAAGCAGGCTGGAAAGCTGTCTCTAGCAGAGTGTGGACAGTCAGCTTGGACTCAAGATTCCAGCCGTTCTCACCAGTCCCGGACACCCCTTCTCTCCGGACCCGTCTCCAAGCCAAGGCTGGTTCTCTCTGGAGTGTTGGTCCTTGCTGCTGGGGGCCTGGCATGTAAGAGTTGCTGTTTGGTGGTTTTTTATTTCCCAGGAGGCTTTGGCAGTTGACTTTCCAGTCAGTAGTCTACTGACAAAGATTGGGGGGGGGCAACCCCCCTCTCTTGTGTCTCTTATGCTCAGCAGCAAGGCTTGGTGGGTCCTGTGCCCCCTGCCCCTGTACCCCCCTAACTGTTTAGCTCATGTTCCCTAAGGTAGAGAGCCCCAGAAAGCTGCAACCTGGTAAGTTGTCCCTGTCCTGAGCTAGACCAATGATGACTATAGGATGTCAGTCTAATACACCCCGACGGCGTTGCCCATGCTGCTGAGCTAACTTTTCTCTGTGTTTCCTCAAACCCTGCCTTTGTATTGTTCCTTCCCGTGACCCCCAGATAAGGACACTTGTATTTCACAACTGAGCAGAGCTTAGCTGGCCCTAAAGGGGTGCCTCTGCCTGAGCCACGACCTCCCAGATGCTTGTAAGGGGCTGCCAGGCCTAAAGTAGAAGGCTTTGATTGGTCTGGCTATTTAGCATGAGACCCTGCTGTCCCCGGGTATTATCCTCTTACCAGTTAAGAGGTTTGGGTTTGAGTCAGCAGGAGCTGAGCTACCAGCAGGGAGGAATGACTGAGTAGGGTGTCCTTGAAGGAGCCAGTAACTTCCCTCATGGGTAACCTTATCCTTAGGGAAAGTCAGAAAACAGGCCTTAGGAGACAGTGGTACCCTGAGCTGTGTCCCCCTTGAACTGGATATCAGCCTCTCTCTATCGCCTGTTGAACATAGTTTAGCTTTGTTGGCAGGTCCCCCCCCCCCCCCCCCCCCCCCGTCCTCCTGCCCATCTGTTAAAGCCTGTGCTCTTGAAACCTCCCTGATCCCATACTCCTGATCTTTGGCAGGTACATTCATGGAACAGATCTGCAGGCTGCCAGCAGATGCCCTTGCTGGGTAAGAGTCAGAAAGAGCCACAGGGAAAGCAGGATAGGTTTGGGCCTTGGTGAGGTCTGCCTGGCCCACAGGCCGCCAACCCTGACCACTCAGGTCCAACACTAGAAAACAGACCTTTCCTGGAGTATAGTTGCTTTAGCATCTGGAGATCAGTTAGTGTCATAGACTCTAACCTACATGACCATCTCAATCGGGACAGGAAAAGGCCTTTGAGAAAAGTCAACACGCTTTCACTGTGAAATCTTTTACCAGTCAAGGAACAAAATGACATTTATGAAAAAAAAAATCTCAGGAGCTGGAGAGATGGCTCAGCAGTTAAGAGTGCTGACTGGCTTCCAAAGGTCCTGAGTTCAAATCCCAGCAGCCACATGGTGGCTCACAACCATCTGTAATGAGATCTGATGCCCTCTTCTGGTGTATCTGAAGACAGCAATAGTGTACTCACATGAATAAAATAAATCTTTAAAAAAGAAAAAGAAAAAAACTTTCAGCTACAGTATACTTACAAAAATAAATCTTTTTTTTTAAGGGGCAGGGCTAAGGAGATGGCTCAGTGGTTAAGAGCACTGACTGCTCTTCCAGAGGTCCTGAGTTCAATTTCCAGCAACCACATGGTGGCTCACAACCATCTATCTATAATGGGATCTGATGCGGTGTGTCTGAAGACAGCTACAGTGTATTTATATATAATAAATAAATAGATTAATTAATTAAAAAAATTTTAAAAACCTCAACAGTTGGGGCTAGGGAGAATAGTGCTTGCTACATAGGCAGGAGGACCTAGGTTTGATCCAGCACCTACATCAAAGTTAGGTGCAGTGATACAGGCCTGTAATCCCAGCTTTGGGAGCTGCAGTGGGTGGGGTGTGAAGACAGATCCCTGAAGCTCATTGGATAGCCATCCTAGGCAAACAGCCTCAGCATCAGTGAGAGAGACCATCTCACAAAAACCAAGGTGATGCCGGAGACTGGCCTCTGACCTGCACACGTGCACACACGCATGAGCACAGAACAGGAGCTCACAGGCACAGTGCGGTTTTGCAGTAAAGAGAACATTAGTGCTACAGGATGGTGGGCCTTGAAGACAGGTTAGGTAGTCACAAAAAATTTGTGAAGGATTTACATGAAAGTCAGAGACTAGCCAGTGAGGATTCATGAAATGGCTCAGCGGGTGAAGGTGTTTGTTACCAAGCCTGACCCATATAGTAGGGGCAGAGGAGGTCCTCCAAACTCCATGAGTGCATTGGCATGAGCTACTCCCCCCCCCCAAAGAAAACCAAGAAGGAAGGAACAGGAAATATGCATACAGATGGAAAATGGATCCGCAGTTGTTCTAGGCTGAAGCAGGTGGGTGGGAGTGGGTGCCAGGGGGAAGGTGCTTCAAAGGTAGAGTCTACTGTTATTAGGGATAGCTACAATGTAGCCAAATGAATATACTAAAAAAAATGTCAATTGGGGCTGGCTAGTTGGCTCAGTAACAGCACTTGCTACAAGCCTGAGGACCTGAGTTTGATCCCCAGAACGTGCATGGGAGAAGAGCTATCCCTGCAGGCTTGTCCTCTGACCTCTGTATGCACGTCATTGCACCGGCACTGTGCTTAGCCCCACCTTACACAGACACCAAATAAACACGTCTCCAAAACAGTGATTTGTATGCTTCAGTGTGTGTGGAGTGGGGCACACTTTTAATCCCAGCACTTACGATGCAGAAACAGGTGGGTCTCTGACTTTGAGCCTGGCCTATATATAACGTTTCGGGACAGCCAGAGCTACACAGAGACAAGATCTCAAAACAAACAACAAGCACACCCAAATAAAGATGCTGGGGACATGTGTGCCATTGCATGTGAGTGGAGGTTGGAGGACTACTTGCCTTTACGCATGAACCTTTTCACTGGTCCCAAGCTGTATAATTTTATTTATTTATTTTTTAAAGTTGACACTTTAGGGCTGGAGAGATGGCTCAGAGATTGTTTGATTTATGAGTACACTGTAGCTGTCTTCAGATATACCAAAAGAGGGCATTGGAGCCCATTACAGATGGTTGAGAGCCACCATGTGGTTGCTGGGATTTGAACTCAGGACCTCTGGAAGAGCAGCCAGTTCTCTTAACCACTGAGCCATCTCTCCAGTACAAGTTAGATAGTTGAAATGGGTGAGTTCTGTGTCATTACTGAGAGAAGCAGCCTTGATATACTAGTTTAGCCAAGACCCCTTCCTAGCCCCTCTTACTTTTTGTCCCTTTTTGTCCCTTGTGTTCCTGACCCACAAAACTAATGGACCACTCTACCCTGATCCCCAGAGAGGTTTCTGGGCCCTGGGGCTCTTGTCTCGGGGCTCCTTTCAAGCACCTGAGTTTCCCAAACCTTGCCACGTTGAAACTTGTAGCCAGGACAGACCTGAGCATCTGCCCCCTTGTGGAAATGTCACAACCCCAAAGCTGCCGAGGCAAGCCCCAATGATAACCTCTGGTTCTTCCTTCTGCTCTCTCCTTCCTGCGAGATTACTTGTGGCTTGGGTGGAGCGGAAGTTGCTGGAAGGAAAGGGATAGCTCAGAGAGTTGGGGGGCAGTGGAGGGGGAGAGGAAGAGAGAAGAGAGGATGGAAAAGTTGCATGGGTAGGCAGACCAGCTTTCTCACAGCACCCTACTTCGTGCAAAGCACTGAGACGTGGTTCTCAGACAGGCTTTATTCAGGAGTCAAGGCTGCCTCCTCTCCCTATTCCCTGTCTCCCCACCCACAGAACCCCACTTGGTTGGGGCTTGTTCTTTACCTGCCCCAAGGGTCTGCTATCCAAGCCACATGAGCACTCAAAGATGGGGAGCCTTAGAGGCTGTGGGCAGACAGCACCCCCCCAACCCCACCCTGTGGCGCAGACAAGTATCCTCAGAATCATGTCCTCTGTAGAGCTCCACTGTAAGAGGCAGGAAGGGTCCTGGTGTGCAGTTGCTGATGAGTTGGACCCCACAGCCTTTCCCTTCCAGAGGGTCTTTAGCCATGAGGTGGTATCTTGTTTGAAGGACAGGATAGGAGAACAGCAGTTGGGTAGTTGACTTCTCCCTGGGAAGACAGATATTCCTTGACTCAGATGGCTCAAGAAAAAGCTCAAGGGACTAGAGAAGCTGAGTTTCTGAGGAGGCTAAGATCCTTCTTGGAAGGAGCATGGGGGAGGGGGTTGGTGAGGGTGGGGCGGTATTGGACTGGCACTGCTTGGCAGAGAGGGGGAGGGGAGAGCACAGGGAGAGCATGACCTGCTCCAGAAGCTCTGGCTTCTAACTTGGAAAAAATATCCAGCATGGGTATGAAGCCAGTGTCCTCACCAGGCCTTGGGGTGTCCTCCTCAGAATATGCCAGCCAACAGCAGGGGAGGCAGCAGCAGTCCTAGGAAAGGGCCCCACACATGAGCAGAATTCTTCAAATCCCAGCCGGCCTTCTCAGAGTCCTCTGCACCTGCAGAAAGGAAGGTGCTGTGTACCTCCGTTTGAAAACAGCTTGGGCTGACTCTCCATTCACTCCATGCAAGGTGCAGGCGGCAGGCAGGCAGGAAGCATCTTCCAGATCGTGCATGCGTTACCATGCCCCAACCACTGGTTCCTGCATAGGATGCCAGCATTCTGGAACCCAGACCTTCGGGCCTTACCTGTCCAGGATGACTGTAGGGCCAGGGTGCGCCCACCTGTGGCATTACCCGAGGCACTAGGGAAGTTGGGCAGAGATGTGGAGGCAGGGTGGCTGGACTGTTCCAGTGAGGCCTTCTGCCCACCGTACTCTTGGGCTGGAAGAACTGGGATCAAAGCCTCACTGGAAACAGGCAACTCGGCCTCTGCCTTGGGCAGCTTGGCCTCGAGTTCAGGCAATTCGGCCTCGGGCAATTCAGGCTCAGGCAACGTGGCCTTGGGCTCAGCCTCTTCCTGCATTTGGGGTAGGGAACCTCCTGTCTCTGCCAGGGACATCTGGTGCAGAGATTTCTCTGAGCTCACGGAGGTTGCAGTCGACTTATTGACTTCTTCGTCCGTAGATTTGGGGACAGGGATATGTGTTGATGTGAGGAAGTTAACTGGCCCCTCATCCTGTGAGGGCTGGATGTGCGTTGCAGAAACCGAAGGGACCTTAGTTAGAAAAGACTGAGCCTCTGTTGCCATGGAGGAGGGACCTTCGGTTGCTAAGGAAGATGGGGCCTTTGTTTCTACCGTAGGTGAGGACTCCGTTGCCAGGGAGTCAGAGATCTTTGTTACCGAGGAGAAATGTGGAGTCTCAGAGGTTGCTAGGCACGGAGTACCGGTTTCCCTGGAGCTTGGGGCTTCGGTTGCTGGGGTGGAAGGGACCTTCGTCACCCTTGGAGGTGAATCCTGCACCTTTTCTGGGTTTCTCGTGGGCTCTGTTTGGCAAGGCCAAGCATTAGTGCTGCAAACGGGACCCTACCCGGCCGCACGATATCCCACCAAGATGCAGGAGCCATACTCTTCCGCGGCGGGTGTGCGCCCCCGGTATCATAACTTTCTTGTCATTGACACAAGTAACTCCTCTACCCATTGCCTAGTCCAAGCTTCGCTTAGAGGTCTGGCTAGCAGGCCCCGCCCATTCGACAGCCGACCACGCCCACCACCCGCTCGGCCACGCCCCTCGCGCCGCACTCCACAAGTCTCTGAATTTCAACTCTCTGTAGGGACTTAAGGACGAAATCTGTTACTTGGAGTTTACGAGTCGCCAAGGTGGCTGTGCAGGGACCTTGGCTGTGCAGGGAAGGCAGAAAGTCACAGAGGGTCTCCGCCATCTCATCCCGGAGGCCCCCTCCTTTTTCTCAGGGCGAGAGTCCTGAGATTCTATGTCACCTAGGCAGGGGGTACGGGGGGGGGGTGAGGGGACATCCCACCCCATCTCAGCTCTCGCCTGCCACTCACCACAGAGAGAGTTCTCACAGCTGTAGCCAAGAGGGCACTGAGAGCAAGGAGTACCCTCCTGGTAGGGCTTACGGCCCTTCACGTTCCCCCTAAAGGAAGAAGGCATTGTTGAAGGGAAGGTCTGCGCGTTTCTACCCGTCCCCACATTCCCATATGCACAAGCAGATCCATCCGCAGGAGGCCACGTAGGCTCCTGTCCCTGGGATCACGGGCTCCCTCTCCCCCTTCTCTGGCTAACCAAATTAGACCCCTTATAGGGCCATCACAGCTGCCGGAAGGGGCAGGGCCCACATTAGCAGCCCAGTTCTGTCTTCCCCTAAGCCTCTAGCCCCTTAGCACTTACGGGGGTTCATAGTTGCACACCAGCAGATGGATGTTAGCTTCCTCCACTCCCTGGAGCTTCTCGCAGAAGTGGGAACCACAGCCAATTCTCTCCGTCTTGCTCCACACTACCTAAAGGAGGGAAAACCCAGCAGGTTAGTCCTGGGTTGGGTAACATAGTCAGTCCGTCCGTGTAGTGGGACCCCATAGCCTCAGGCAGAGAGCAGCAGTGTCCACCCTCTGCCAAAACAGAAGTCACCGGGCCTCTTTCAGTCTTCGTCAGCCTCAAGCCTCTGATACACCCTGTCCACTTGAGAGAGCCTTAGGGTTTTTTGGTTGTTCAGTTGGTTGTTTTGGTTTTGGTTTTTCAGGACAGGGTTTCTCTGTGTAACCCTGGCTGTCCTGAACTCTCAGAGATCCACCTGCCTCTGCAATCCAAGTGCTGGGATCAAAGGTGTGTGCCACTTCCAACTGGCTTGGTCCCTTTAAACAAGTTTTTTTTTTCCTTTTTAAAGAATATTTATTTATTTTATGTATATGAGTACACTGTAGCTCTTTTCAGACTCACCAGAAGAGGGCATCAGATCCCATTACAGATGGTTGTGAGCCACCATGTGGTTGCTGGGAATTGAACTTAGTGCTCCTGGAAGAGCAGCCAGTGCTCTAACCACTGAGTCATCTCTCCAGCCCCTAAACACGGTTTTAAACAGGGGGTCTATGCAAAGGATCAGAGATAGCCGAGATCTTCAGCTACAAGGAAAGTCCAAGAAGGAGTTATTTTGAAATTTCTGCATTCCAACTAACACCTTAGCTAGACCTCTCCCAACGCTTGGTTCTACCTCTTTGGGGGCGTGGCCTGGCTGCTAGAATAATTTCCGAAATACAAAAACAAAACTGTTAATCCCAGTACTCTAAAGCAGAAGCCAGAACATCTCTGTGGGAGTTCCAGGCCAGCTAAGGCTACCCAGGGGGACCCTGTCTTAACGACAGCAACAACAAAACAAAAATGTGCGTCTTGCCACGGGGTGGAGATACCATGTTTTCTCCAATTTTTAGGCTCAGGTTGTGTGGGGGGGGGGGGGGGGCGGGGATCCTGCTTGCAATAGCTGTGACTTCTCAGATTCCTGTCGGAGCAGGTGAGTTTTTAAAATGGCTTCTGGGTAGGCAGGGATGTCCCAGTAGGGCAGGTGCTGGGGCCTTCAACCTCCCTGCTTGGGTGGGTGCTTTTGTGTTCTTAAGATTAGGACTAAAAATACCATCTTAAAAAGGCACTGGAAATGGGAGGGAGGGATGAGGGTGGAACTTTTCCTGCCCCCCCCCTTTGGTTACAATAAGCATTAGGAAGTGAAAACAATTCCTTTAATACCAAGGCTAGCGTCACCCAAAAGACTGAACTTTCCAGAAGCATCAGAAACTGAACGGAGAGCAATGGATATCTGAGAGAGGCCAGAAACACTGTCAGAAGGTTCCAGAAGCCTTTCTCCAGCGAGCATGGGCTTCGTGCCGACACAGTGTTTTTAGAATTTTTTTTAAGTGGGAGTAGAGGGACCCTACTGTCAGGCTTGGTGGCCACTGCCTTTACCCACTGGGCCATCTCCCCCGCCCTCTTAAACACATTTTTTTTCGTAATGCAAAAACTAATCAAGTTTGTCTATTTACTTAATCAGTTTGGCAGATTAGAAACAGCAAATTAGGGCTGGAGAGATGGCTCAGCCGTTAAGAGCACTGATTGCTCTTGCCAAGGTCCTGAGTTCAAATCCCAGCAACCACATGGTGGCTCACAACCATCTGTAATAGGATCTGATGCCCTCTTCACTGCATTCGGGAAATAGGCACTGTGACACCTGCCTTCTCAGCAGGATAAAACGGGTGACCTAGGTTTTCAAAAGATGTGCCTTTTTGAAGAGATGAAAACGACAGTTTGAGTGGCCTCTGCCTGCGTGCCAACAGCTATGCCGACTATTAGGGATGCTGTGAGGGGGAGGATCGGGAGGCTGCTCTGAGTGGAGCCACGTGCTGGGCCAGGTAGAGTAGCTCCACCCATCTGAAGATCCTGCCGGCTCCGCCCACGGACCAGGTGACGCCACTCAACACCAGAAGCGCCCAGCCAGCTCTGCCCAAGGTACACATGGCCCCACCCCTCACCTCGAGGTCTTGTCCAAACAGTTGCACTCAGGTTCGCAAGCAGTTACGTGGCTTGTGTGAACCCCAGAAGCCCTCTCCCTACTAAACGAGGTCCAGACCCTTCCTGGCTCCCGTCGGGCTCTGCTCCATCTTGCAGGTGGCCACACCCAACATCAAGAGCCCTCTCCCCAGCCCCAACTTCATCACAAAGTTCATCCAGCAATCAGAGCCCAACACCTAGATTCCTCAGCCCGCAGGCACCGCCCCACTCTCTGCCCGCCGTCCTGCTGAGACTGTCACCTGAGTGTAGTGGCCGCACATCTGGCCCGGATCGCAGGTGGCCGTGCTGAGATTGTAATACTCATGTTCTTCGTACCAGTTCGCCACGGCCAGCGGCACGTCCATGCCCTCGTCCGTGATGGCAAACAAGTTCTCTCCGCGCCGCCCGCGCTCCTTGTTGTGGCCCCACACGCACTTCTGAGCGTAGGCCTTGGAGAAGGCGGCCAGCTCGTGGTCCCACCTCTGCAGGGGTACAAGGGAGGCAAGACCGGGAGGTGAGGGAGGGTGGTGAAAGTAGGCTGGGGTGTCTTGAAATCTCAATAGGCCAGCCTGGCTTGCCGCACCACGCCCCTCTAGCAAGGTGACTTCTGGCTTGTCTCCCCAGTGTGTTCCCCCCCCCCCCCGTGGGTTTCAGTGGGATGGCAAAGTGCCACCGCAGACCCTGGGGTTTGTCTCTTACCCTTCACAGGGCATGGGGGCGGGGGGTAGAGGATTAATGTCAACTGTGATCTTTGTGCGATCTTTGTGTGTTCTGTGTAGCTGGGGGCGGGGCAGAGATGCACACTGGGCTTTTTGAACCGCTCGGACATCTGAAGCTGTCCAGAGAAATGCTGGTGGACCCGTGCATCAACAGCCGGCTGCCGCCTCACTGTCTAGACCCTCCCTCAGGTCCCTTGGCAGGTGCTCTTCCTAAGTGCTCATCTCCCTTCATCTCCCTTCATCCGGTCCCTCCTCCCCGAGGAAACTGTGTAGGGCACACTGAAAGTCCCTCCCTTCCAGGCATCACTGCCCTGCCTAAGCCAACGCGGTCAAACCCCAACTCCAGATTCTCCAGTCTGTCTCTTAGCAGGTGAGACTCCAGGGAAGGGCAGTTTTACTTAGAGAGCCACGGAGGCATCCCTGGTTGGTGGAAGATGGGGTGTGGAGTGTGGGAGGAGGAGCATAGGGTATCTAACCCCAAGGACCAAGGAGGAGGACCTGGATTCCATTAAACTCTGACAGCCTCTCCTGAAAATGGATGTCTGCCATGAGACCCTTGTTCCACCCTCTGCGTCTGCGTCCCCCCCCCCCAGTGCCACCCCACTCCCAGCCTGACAGCCCCACCAAAAGTCACAGCAGGAGCTTGGGTGACATGGGGGAGGGGTGAAACTGTGTGATCATGCTCACTTCCTACCTACTCAGTGGGTTAGAACCCTTGTGCAGCCTGGGACAGCATTGGGGCTGTGCCTTAATGAGTCTCTCTCTCTTTCTCTCTCTCTGGTCATTTTTAAAAATTAATTATGCACTTACTTTTCAGTATGTGTGAATGCAGGTGCATGCCTAACAGAGCCTGCATAAAGTCCAGAGAGCTTTTGGGAGCCTATTCTTCCTCTCCTTGACCGCCACTGGGGAGGGAATTGAGCTTATCAGATTTGTTTGGCCAAATGTTTTTGATGAACACCTGGCTGGCCTCGCTCTGGCTACTTTGTTTTAAATCACTGGTTTGGGTGGTCCACCAGACTCTGACAATAGTGGGCAGGTAGGAAGGAGTATTGGGGCTAGGGGGATCAGGGCTCCAGGATAGACAGATAGGCCCCATTCTAGAACAGGCAGTAGCATCCTCTCTGTCAGGGTGCTGGGTGTCGTGGGTACTTTTAATAGATGGTTAGACCGAGGCCAGCTCAAAGCAACCCCAGCTCTAACCTCCAAGTGAAGCCTGTGCCTGAAGTCCCATCAGGATTTCTCAGTCTGTGGCCCTCTCCCGGTCGCTAGGACAGAACCCCAAGTTCATGTGGTGGCTGTGGTCAGTGCACACAGGTAACTGGGTCCTGTGGGACACGGGAAGGCTGTGCAGGCAGACTAAGAGCGGAGAAAGGGACAGGGCTAAATGACAAGGTGCTAGCCTGGTGGGGGACACCCTGAGCAAAGTCACCCTGAGCCGCTGGGTGCATGCCATCTATGGATTGAGGAGTCTGGCTCTCACCCATCTGTGTGCTGAGACACTAGTTGGCAGAACTGTCACCTAATATCTAGGCTTCTGATTTGCCTGCGGTTCCTGGTTTCCAAGGACAACGGGTGCGGTGCTGTGAGCATTTCTCACAGCCGTCCTGTCTGACCTGCAGGGCAGGGATGTCTGTACCTAACTGTCCACCAGGAAAAGGCTTCCCTGAGTCACCAAGCCACAGGGGACAGGCTGAGGCTACAAGCTAAACGTTGGGACCCCAGGTTCCCTGCTGTAATTTCCAGGTGTGACTTGGCTCTTGCTTTAGCTCAGGGATTCCTGGCCATTGGAGGATGTCTGGGGTGGGGGTAGGGTGGGGTGGACCAGTCAGTCAGACTTCAGAGAGGACAGAAAGGGAGGGATTCTAACTCTATCAGCTGAAACAGGAGCAGGCATCCTGCCTCAACGTTGTTAAATGATAATATTCTTTCCGCCAGATTGGCCATCAGTACCCAGCCTCGGCCTCCATTGTCTATGTGTAGATAGTTTGTTTGTGTGTTATATGTGTTCTTTTTTTTTTAATTTCACCACATGTAGTATTACATGTGTGAGAGTCAGCCCGTGCATGTGGGAGTGCTTTGTGACCTCATTTTACAGATGAGAGACTGAGAGCCCACATGGTTACAGGATGTGCCCCAAACAAGATGGGGTGTTAGAGAGAGCACCTGAACGGTGGGTCCCAAAGCTCTTCTCGGGCCTGCTCTTGCCCTCTCTAGTGTTTTCTGAGCTCCTCTGCCTCTTCTTCTTCCCCTCCAGGATAGCCCATCTTGAGAAGAGTTAAGGAGGCCACTGATGCGGGGGGTGGAGCCAGGACTCAAGCCTGAGCAAGTCCCCCACCAGCCTCAGTCTGTCTTCTCATCTAGCGGATGGAGCTGACTATGGGACCAGCGCATTATACAGCAGCAGAGACTCTATCACTGACCAGAGGAAGGAATCTTGAGAGAACATCCCACGGGGAGGTGAGGAAAAGGGCTCGTGGCAGGCCTTCCCTCACACCCCTTCAGTCCCAGGAGGCGGGCACCCCAGCCACACTCACCATCTGCAGCATATCTGAGGCTGGTGGGGACACCTGGGCACGGTAATGGTTGTGAAGCTCCACCATGGTCTGCTTCTCCTCTTCCGTGAGGGCCGTGGCGGGGCCAGTGGCAGGCAACAGCAGCAGCAGCAGCAGCTGCGGCGGCGGTAGCATCACCCACAGTCTGCAGGAGCTGTGCATGGTGGCCAGCCCTCTCTGTCTCTCCCGATCAGGGGTCTGGAGGCTGGACTTAAAGTCCTTCCCACGCAAGCACCACCCTGGCTGGGGTGGGGCGGCAGGGGCTGTCTGGAGGCCCGGCCTGGCTCACACAATGTCTCCAAGAGGGCTGGGTGCCTTTGGGTCTGGACCAGAGTAGACTCCACTCCCCTAGAGTCGTTGGCAACCGCCTCCTTTTCTCTCAGTAACGGGGGCTTCAGGCCAAAGGCTATATGAGCTCCACGGTCCCTCCTGAGGTGGACAGATCCTCAGGGGACACAATCCCAGAAACAGCTGCCGAGCTGTGTGTGCTGTGGCACCCCAGTTCACACCTACAGCTTCTGGGCTGCAGGGAGGGGACAAAGAAGGAACACACAGCTCTGCCTCACAGGACTGGGTAAGGGGAGAAAGCTGTCGGCACCACTGAAAGAGCAAGTGAGGGAGAGATATGTCCACATGCCTCGGTCCGTAGGTCCTGCCCACCCCAGTGTTTGCAGTAAACTGAGTCATGACAGCAACGGTTAAGTGTCCACCCTAGGTCTTCGGCAAGAGCAGCAGGCACCCTTAACTGCTGAGCAGGCTTTCCAGCCCCAGTAGAGCCTTCTAAATAAGACGAGGGGCAGGAGAGAAGTCGGGGGTATGGAGGTCTCTTGTTCACCTCAGACGAGCTCTTCATTCTGTAGCCCAGGTGTGCTGCTCTCTGGTTGCTGCCCTTCCACAATTATACTTCGTTTATTTACTTAATGTATAAGAGTGTTCTATCTGCATGTACACCTGCACACCAGAGAGGGCATCTGATCCCATTGTGAGCCACCATGTGGTTGCTGGGAATTGAACTCGGGACCTCTGGAAGAGCAGTCAGTGCTCTTAACCACTGAGCCACCTCTCCAGCCCTTCATCCTTGTCCTAGTCCTCCTCTTCCTCCTCCCCGGTTTTTAAAAATGATGTCTTCACGAGGAAATGACACATGGAAGTAAGGTTCCTGGCAGCAGACATTTGTGAGCACTGGAAAGGGGGCAGCTTAAGAATGAACAGAATGTAAGCAGACACACAGAAGGGGTGTCAGACATGGGGGCCAGGCAGAGATGCCCATGCCATAAGTGACTTAAAGTAAGGTGCCTGAGGAAGACAACAGCCCATGCTGTGTGGCATTGTTCCTGGCTCAGCCTTCTCCGTAGAGCTAGATCCTCCCTCAATCTTTGTCTTGTTTGTTTTTTGAGGATGAGGTTTCTCTATGTAGTCCTGGCTGTTCTGAGACTCACTCTGTAGACCAGGCTGGCCTTGAACTTACAGAGATCTGTCTGTCTGCCTCTGCCTCCTGCGTGCTGGAATTAAAAGAATGTACCACCACCACCACTCAGGCCCTTGCTTGCTCTTTTTTTTTTTTTTTTTAATTGATTTATTTTATGTGAGTACACTGTCGCTGTCATCAGACACACCAGAAGAGGGCATCAGATCCCTTTACTGTGAGCCACCATGTGGTTGCTGGGAATTGAACTCAGGATGTCTGGGAGAGCAGTCAGTGCTCTAACCACTGAGCCATCTCTCCAGCCCGCCCTTGCTTACTCTTAACCACACTACAGTCACCACCTGCACTTCTCTTGGTCAGCCCCCTGTGAACGAAGGAAGGTGGGAGTGACAGTGCCTACTTGCATGGATCTCATGGGCCATCTGAGATGGTGCCAGGCAGGCCATCCATTTGTCTGTTTTCCTTTGGATGGATATTTGTCCCTCGCCCCCAGTGCAGATGCTGTTTGGTCAGTCTTTACGCACGTCTTTGAGGGTCTCTTGATGCCTTCGTTTCTGCTGCCCACTGTGGGCATGTATGTTAAGGTCCACAGCAATCAGGCCAGCCTGGTCTCTTCCCCTCCCCCAGCAAGGCTAATGCTTCCTAAACAGCACTTCCTGGCTGTCTCCCTACCCAGCAACACAGTTGGCACCAATGGTCCCTTGTCACCTGTGCTCAGCTCCTCCCTGGGCCCCAGGCCCCCACGGTCTGGTCCTGTTCTCGGATTCCGTTCTTCAGCATCCACTTTGGCTAACCCCCCTCTGTCCAGCCACCTACATGCACCGTGGTGTGAGGTTCGGAGTGGCTGGTGACTCGGAGGCTGGGACAGGAGCCGGTGGTGGAAGGAAGAGTCCCAGTGTGGGACTCATCTCCTAGCGTCTCCACGGAGGTGCGGAGGTGCGGTGAGAGTGGGTTAGCCCTCTTCCGGCTCTTCCGGTGCGCACACAGCATTCCCACACGTTATTGGATCCGCGCTGCTCTTTGGGAGGTGATGAAGGGAGATCGTGCGGAGCCTGCTCTTGGAGGCTTGCCCCTTGCTACCTCCTTTAGTCTCCTTTTCTGCTTTACTCTACTCCGTCCCCTTCCCCATCCCATGATGCACAGAGTTCCAGGAGCCCTAGAAACCACCAACAAAAAGCCACTTTCCGCGGGTCGAGATTGGTCACAGCGATGCAGGCTCCATTGTCAGGAGAAAGCGGAGAAGGCCCAGACCCATTCTGTCACCATGGGGGACTCTGTTTCTGGACAGTGGTTGTGGCTGTCCCTTTTCTGAGCTTCACTGGAGGGCACCAGCCCTTCGACTGGCTGGGTCTTTAGCTGTTCTCTATTATTGGCACATCTGGGAATCTGCTTCTCAGGTGACTTTGTATCTGTCAACTGTTGGGATTCATTTGCTGTAGTTCGATGGTTTCCTTCTCAGAGAGCATCTTCTAGTGTTGGGATGCTTATCTCCCTGTCTTCTTGGTGAGTTGGAGAGACTACATGTGGCAGGGTCACTAACCCTTTCTAACCCTAACCCTAACCCTAACCCTGTAGGTGTATACTCCATCAGCAGCTGGAGGAAATGGGTCATGGGGGTAGGGCTTAGTTTTGCTTTTTTTTTTTTTTTTTTTAAAGGCAGGGTTTTTCTCTGTAGCCCCGGCTGTCCTGAAACTCACTCTGTGGACCAGGCTGGCCCCGAATTTGAGAGATCATCTGCTTCTGCCTCCCAAGTGCTCGGATTAAAGACATATGCCACCCACCACACCCAGCCGGTTTAAGGTTTCTGTTTTGTTTTTGGTTTTTTGTTTTTGTAGCGGGGCCCCACTTCCTGATTTCTCTGCTTCCTGACTGAAGATGGATGTAGTGTGGTGCCTTCCTGCCATGATGAGTCATTTTCCTTCTTAGACATCGATCTAACCCCCTCCAGCCTTCCAATGCTTCTTGTCTGCCGTTCGTTTGGTCACAGCTACACAAAGTGAGCAGGCAATCCCTGGTGCAGTGTGAGATGTCCAGACACTGGCAGGGGCCAAGCTGTTGGGCACCAGGGCTGAGAGGCATCTTCTGGACTGAGGTTGCCCCAAAAGCTTTTGTGTGGCTAGGGTGCCCAACCAGGAGAATGTCGCTGCTGTCATCCCAGTGAACTGCTTGAGGGACAGGGGGAACAAGAGAGCAGAGACACCCCCCAACACACACACACACACACACACACACACACACACACTGCTGAGAAGCTCAGCCCTGGAAGAAATTTGTCTTTGTTCTTCAAAGCCAGGCCAGCAGGAAAAGGCTGTTCAGGGCTGAGAGTCCTCAGGAGGATGAAGGCTCTGCTTGGTGTGGGGCTGTGCTGAGACAGTGAGCATCCACAGGGCTCTGGGTGGAATCAAGCCATAGGGAGCGTGGGAGGGCCAGAGAGGGGCCAGCCAAAGACATGGGCAATATTCCCACAGGCTGAGGCCACTGGCTGCTCCCGATTTGGGCCAGCGCAGGGTCTCAGCTCTGTTCTTTCTGCAGAAAGGGCAGGGCTCAGAGGTGTGGGTCAGGTCCATCTGCCAGCCAGGGCTGGCTGGGCTGTCCATTGGTAGCTTGGAGCACAGTTCTGAAGGCTGAGGGATACCTGTCCACAGAGGATGGAAGAGACAAGGCCTGTCCTGTCCCCTATAGGTACAAGCCAAGCTGGTTAGCAAGGAAACCCAAGGTCACCTGGCAACCCAAAGTAAGGTGTGTCTAAGAACAGCTACTGTGTACTTAAATAAATCTTTAAAACATATGCATATAATACATCCACAGGCCAGTAGAGGGCATCAGATCCCATTACGGATGGTTGTGAGCCACCATGTGGTTGCTGGGATTTGAACTCAGGACCTCTGGAGGAGCATCTTAACCGCTGAGCCATCTCTCCAGCCTGGTAAGTGAGTACTTTTAACACATGGTATAATGGGTCTGGAGAGAAGGCTCACTCACTGTTAGGACTGCTGGGTGTTCTTGCGGAGGACCCAAGTTCAATTTCGGCACCCACAGGGCCGCTCACAGCTGTCTGAACTCCAGTTCCAAGGGATCCTCTTCTCCACTCTGTAGGCACACACACACAAGCACTCATACCTATAAAACAATAAGTCTAAAAATAAACAAAATCCTGAGTGCTGGCACCTGACTACTGAATTAAGAATGTACCCACTCTTAGGTCAACATGGCGGGCCGACCTGCAGTTGCAGCATCAAGCTAGCAGCTGGATGGTTTTCGAAAGTGGTATTATAATGCTGCAGGATTCGATAAACCGGGGCTAATGCGAGATGATACATTACATGAAACTGAAGATGTAAAAGAAGCCATAAGAAGGCTTCCCGAGGACCTTTATAATGACAGAATGTTTCGAATTAAGAGAGCCTTAGACCTGACTATGAGGCATTAGATCTTGCCTAAGGATCCGTGGATAGAATATGAGGAAGACAAATTCTACCTTGAACCCTATCTGGAAGAGGTTGTTCGAGAAAGAAAGGAGAGAGAAGAATGGGCAAAGAAGTGATCTCGTAGTTAAGATCTGTGGATGTGCCTGATCTCACCAGATTTTTAATGAAGTTATTTCAACCACAATTTAAGAATTATTTGCTCTACATATGCCTCACTTTAAATAAATGTCTGTTGTAACCATAAAAAAAAAAAAAAAAAGAATGTATCCACACTACACAGAAGAAAGAAAGAGGGAGGTCCAGCCCTGGCTACCACAGAAAGCTTGAGCCCTTTCAAAGAGGATATGGGCCTGGGGGTGTGGCTCTGTGCTTAGCATATTCTAACCTAAGGCCTCCAAATTAAAAATAAACAAATGAATAAAGAGAAGGAAGATGGTAAATAGAAATGAGTGGAGAGGAAAAGAGAGAAAAAGAGGAAAAAATAATGGGAGGGAGGGAGTGAGGAAGGAGAGGAAGGGACAGAAGAAAAGGGCAGCCGGTGGGGGGGGGAAGGAGGCCTGGCAGCAGGAGGAACCGGACACTCCCGCTGCCACTGAGTTACAGAAGAAGGAAAGGAGATTCAGAAATTGAGCGTTCACACGACCGGAACCAGAACTCACAAAGGACACTCACGGAACAGGAGCAGGAGACACATTGAGAAACTAAACAGATGCAGCTCGTAAGTAAAGCTTGTGTTTTGTTTTGGTTTTTTGAGACAAGGTTTCTGTGTAACCCTGGCTGTTCTGGAACTAGCCCTGTAGAGCAGGCTAAGGTTGGCCAGCCGTGAAGTCAGAGATGTACCTCTGCCTCGGGAGGGCTGGGATTGTAAAGGTGTGTGCCACCACTGCCAGGCAGCCAAAGCAACGTAAATAGAGAGGAGGCTTGAGATAGTCACGGTGAATGAAAAGGCTTTGTAAGATTTATTCACCTATTTTATGTCTATGAGTACTTTGTCTTCAGACACACCAGAAGAGGGCATCAGACCCCAGATGACTGTGAGCCACCATGTAGTTGCTGGGAATTGAACTCAGGACCTCTGGAAGACTAGCCAGTGCTCTTAACCGCTGAGCCATCTCTCCAGCCCCTCTTTGTTTTTAAAGGCCAGAATCATAACACAGAGAATGATATATACAGGTACTCAAAGCACATATCTTCACAAAGTTCAAATAAGGACTCATTAAGCAAGGTAGGGACAATGGCTTAGCAATTAAGAACAACTGTTGCTTTTGCTGAGGACCCACGTTTGGGTCCCAGCATCTGTGTCTGGCAGCTCACAACCAACTGTTAACTCCAGGGAATCCATTGCCTTCTTCTGGCCCCTGTAGACATCTTTGACATGGTAAACAAGGACCCATAATATTTATTTATACACAACTAACAGTGGGTTCTGGAGAGATGGCTCCTGACCCAGAGGACTCAGGTTTGGTTCTCAGCACTCACATCGAGGCTCAAAACTGTAACGACAGTTCCAAGGGATCCAATGACCTATTTTGGCCTCTGCAGATACCAGGCAAGCATGTCATGTGTAGGTACGCATGCAGGCAAAACAGCCATGCACATAGATGTAACTAAAAATAAAGGAATATGTGATTCTTGACAAAAAAGTATGCTATGATGCAGAAAAACAAAAGGCACTCGGTGGACTATCTGTCTTGCGGACGGTGTCCAGGGGCTGAGTAAGACCGTTAGGAAAGCCGAAAGAATGCGTCATGTTGGAAGAATGCAATCGTAAAACTGAGAGAAAGGGGACTAGCATTCAAAAATGTTATCATGGAATGGGAATCATAACCACTAATCAAAATAGCCTGTGGATGTCCCTGGGCAGTGCAGCCCTTGCCTGGCCTGTGAGGCTATGGTCTGACCCTCAGCATCACAACCTGTTTCTCTAATATATAATCCATATTTAACATGCACAATATATATGATTAGGTTATATATAAATATGTGTAATATATATATAATTTTATGTGTGTAGGTGTTTCGTCTGAATGTATGCACCATATACATACCTCCTGCCCATGAAGCCAGAAGAGGAGTTCATCCCCTGGAACTGTCGTTACAAACAGTTATGAAGCTCTGGGTGGGTGCCAGGAGTTGAGCTTGGGTCGGCCATTTCTCCAGCCCTCCTCTTTATTTTTTCATTTATTTATGTTTTTCCTTGCTCACATGTTCTTGGCTGGCTGTAGCCAAGGATGACCTTGGACGAATGCTCCCCTGCCTCCGCCCTGAGTGCTGGGATTACGTGTGTGTGCCTGCCTAGTTCACACAGCGCTGGGGACTGAACCCAGGTCTCTGTGTATGCTTGGGTGTCCCAGTAGTGTCTCCACCACTCTGACAGATCCCATGCCTAAAAGCTACTTGGGGAGGGAAAGGATCTATTCAGCTTACAGTCACAATCCATCAGCGGGGGGGGGGGGGCACAAATGCTGAGGCTGGAGCTGATGCAGAGGCCATGGAGGAGTGGCTGGCTTTCATGGCTTACCTCAGTCTGCTTTCTTACAGAACCCAGGACCACCAGCCCAGGGCAGCACCCCGCTCCGTGAACTGGCTCACCCCCAGAATTATATTTAAGAAAATGCCTCAGACACTTGCTTACAAGCCAACCTGGTGGGGGAATTTTCTCAAGTGATTTCCCCTCGTCCTAAATGGCCCGGCCTGTTGTTGAGCTGACATAAAGCTAGCCAGTGCACGAGCTCAGGCCTGTGCTTCCAGTCCACTGAAAGAACCGTGTATGCATCCGGTGCTACAGCCTCCGAGAGAGTCCAGCAAAGCTTGCGGGGTCACGTGTCTTCTGGGTGCCCGGCAGATGACTCCCGGCTTCACGCTGGGTGAAACGGGATACAGGTGGCTCTTCCTGACGTAATGCCACAGCAGACACGCGGCATGGTCCTTGTAAAGGATTTGGAGAGAGCCGAGAAGAGACGTGCACATTCCGTCAGCAGTGTGTGCTTCCTAGCATTGAGAAAAGAAAGACAGAAAGAAGAAGGAAGGAAGGAAGGAAAGACGGAAGAAAGAAGTAAAACCCACAGGAATGGGTTATATTGAGTAAAACACTAAACAGTAGAAGAAAACCTAGGTGACCCTGAATACAGAGGTGATGTTTAAAGATTTTACGTGTCTGGTGTTTGGCTTACATGTATGTCACATGTGTGCACACATATGTATGCGTGCCCATAGAGGCCGAAAGAAGCCAGATCCTCTGGAACTGGTGCTGTGGATGGTTGTGAGTCACCGTGTGGGTGCTGGGAACAGAACTCTCCAGGAGCAGGGGCCACTTCTCCAGCCCCAGAGGAGGCTTTTGGAGCCAATATCAAAGGCACGGTCTGTAAGCTGGCTGGACTGAAAACCAACCTTTCGTCGAGGCGTGGTGGCTCAGACTTGTTATCCCGTGTTCAGAAAGGTGAGCAAGAGGGTTCGAGGCTAGCCTGGGCATCGGCAGGACTATTTCAGGAAGACTACACACAAGGAAAAGGGTACACTTCTGCTCTAAAACAACATCACTCGACGCAGGCCACAATCTGGAGAAAGACACAGTTAATCAGGAATGATTACTGAAGTATACAGAGGACTCTTAAACGGAACATAAGAAAACCAACAACCTAACTTTAAAAAATGGTCAGAGACCCCAGGGAAACTTTTTTTTTCTTTAAAAGATGTATTTGTTTATTTTATGTATGTGAGTACACTGTAGCTGTCTTTAGACACACACCAGAAGAGGGCATCAGATCTCATTACAGATGGTTGTGAGCCACCATGTGGTTGCTGGGAATTGAACTCAGGACCTCTGGAAGAGCAGTCAGTACTCTAACCACTGACCCATCCCTCCAGCCCCCAGGGAAACTTCTCAATGAAGACATACAGACGGCAAATAGCAAGTGTTTGTCATCATACGTCACCGGGGAATCACAAATTAAAATGAGACGGTAATACCAGTAATACAGACCAGACAGACGGGCCAAAATCCAAATGTGGACGTCACTGGATGCTGGCAGAGATTGAGAGCAACAGAAATCTCCCAGTCAAGTGCTGGGAGCCAGTGTCCCTTGGATGCTGAGCACCAGCTGAGATCTGTATCATTCATCCCCAAGGCTCAGGGTAGGTCGCAGACGGCGGGAAGGAGTCAGACCGTGAGATGCTGACTTTTCACATGACACGGCCATTGTACCAGCAGAGCAGCTGTGGTCAAAACCTGAGCTAAGTCTGGGGTCTGTTCGCATCCCATCATGGCTGAGGGAGGAGCTGACAGGGCCCCACCTGTCCCGGGAGAGCTGTGTCAGCTGTTTATGGCTGCCAGGGCGGGAGGAGTCGTTTCTTTATCCGGGTGGGTAGCTGTCGGCAAGTTGTCCACATGCCAGTAAGTAACCCTGACCGTAAGCAGCCAACTCTGAGTAAACCGGCTGCAACTGACCTGAACCGGGAAGAAGAGGGAGCTTCAGTGGGAACGGGAGGGGGAGGGATGAGAGCGCGCGATGGGTGAAAGTGGCTGAAATGCGTGGTGCACACGGATTGTCAAAAAACAAAGGAGACTGTGAGAAGTGCTGATGGCTTCACAGAAATTCACTACTTGAACTGTAGATCCAGTGGCTGGATGCCCAAGGGAACTGAAAATGTGTCTGCATGATAGAGAAGCTCTGGGATTCACAGGCAATGGGGTGTTACGCAGCACTGAAAAGAGGTGCAGAAGATTCCTGTCCGTGTCTACCACGAAGAATCCAGTGTGAAAGCTACACACTGTATGATGACCCCCCCACCACATAGCACTCTGGGAAAGGCTAGCCAATGAGGATAGTGCGGAAAAATGTTTCCAGGAGCCAGAGAGTGAGGAAGGTGAATAGATCTGACCGAAAAGTCACACATGCCTTTAGTCCCAGCAGAGGCAGGCAATCTCTGTGATTCAGAGCCCAGCCTGGTCTACACAGTGACCTTCAGAAAAGCCAGGGCTAAGTAGAATGACCCTGTGTCAAAAACAAAAGAAACAACCAAAACCCCAAACCTCCCATAGGCAGTGCTGTAAGAATGTGCTTGATCTATGCTTGTTCCGACCCACACAGTGTGGCGTGGCAGAGGGCCCGCAGGTGGAAACGGCAGCTCATCACAGGCTCATGGTTGTGAGGGCTGTTCCAGTCTGGTTCGGGATGTTGGATATGGGAAGGCTGTGTGTGCTAGTGTGTGTGTGTGTGTGTGTGTGTGTGTGTGCTAGTGTGTGTGTGACCCTGTCTTCACTTGATCTTGCTGTGAACCTAAAGACTGCTCTCAAAAGAGAAGTTTATAAAAAAACTAAAACCTCAGCCTGGACGTGTTGGAACCACAATGGTCCAGCAGAGGTGGGCACAGCAGCTAAGGATGGGAATGGCAGGGAGGCCTCGGGGTCCCAGTGAACAGGGAGGAAATGGCGCGGTTGCTCTAGAGACTGCTGTGGCAGCTTGCTGGAGCGAGAGCCGGGTGGGGGGAAGTACGCAGAGTAGCGTGGCGGTGATCAAACGTCCTTACACATGGCAACAAGGACGAATGCTTCAGCATGTGGTCCTGAGAACAGCAGAGGAGACAGCCAGGTTCGCTGTGGGAATAGTGGGCAGTGGGCGTGAGCTCTGGGCACTGGGTACCTACCCAGGGCCAGCCTCAGGCATTCTGAGGAGGAGTTCTGTGCACCGAGGGGCTCTCCCTGGGCAGTTTGTGCAGAAGACAGAATAAGCCTAAGGGCAGGGCAAAGGGATGGCTCAACCTTTCCTCAGTCCTGAGGTTCTAGTGATAGAGTAGAGGCCTTGGGAGGGAGTGGTGAGGGTGAGAACCCTAGGGAGGAGGGAGGGGAGGAGGGAGGGAAGAGGGAAGGAAGGAGGGGGGCTCAAGTCACTCTCAAATGCTCTCAAGGGCTAAGAGTGGCACCGAGAAACAGGCTACCCCACTCCCCTTCAACATGAACCAAGTTCTAACTGTGCGCAGAGGTGTTAAAATGCTTGTTTCTGAGCAGGCAGATGCGTTATGATTCTGAGTGCAGTGACTCGTGAAGAGCCAACATTGGGTGGTAATGAGCAGTAACATCCATTCGGGCAAGCAAATCAGCGCCAGCTTCTCGGTGTACAGTGGAAAGGGTCTCTCTGCCCTGGTTCCCGGACAGCAGGGTGGCTGGGTACGCCAGGCACACACCACACGCCACAAAGTGTTAGCCGTGAGAAAGAATGAGAGTGAAGCCCCGTGAGCTGGCACTGTGAGGTACAGGGTGCCCCCCCGAAGACTCCATTTCTGAGGGGCTGGTCACGTGGCTCACCTGGCACATATAAAGCCTTGGTTTCAATCCGGGACATCATAGTACCTAACTGTAATCTCAGTCCTCCGAACGTGGGCACAGGATGAAGTTCAGATCACTTTTAGCTATGTAAAGAGTTCGAGGCCAGCCTGGTTTACGTGAGAACTCCCTTGCTTTAAAAAAAAAAAAATCCATCTATGATAAAGCAATGCCCCTCCCCCATGACTGATCAGAGCCCATGAAACTATAAAGAGATCCGCTGCGGGGCGTGGCTGTGTTGACAGAGTAACAGGGGAAGCTGAAGGTAGATGGGGGGGGGGGGCAGGAAGGGGAGATAGGGAAGAGGGAAAAGGACATTGGAAGTAAGAGGAGTGAAATAAGATTGCTTCGGGGCTGGGCATGATCGTGTGTCACTGTCATCTCAGCACTTGAGAGCCAGAAGTAGGCAGAGCTTTGTGAGTGAGAGACTAAGCCTGGTCTATATAGTAAGTTCCCGACCAGCCAAGACCACATATAGACCTTGTCTGAAAATAACAACAGAAAGAAAAAAAAATGGCCCTGTTACACATTTATAGAAAGAGAAGTCATGATCTACACCATACACACATGCATTTATGCACACAGTAACTTAAAGCCACGGTAACGGAGTGCCACTTTGTCTGGTGGTACCTGCACTGAGCCAGCAGGGGACTTGGGGCCCTTGTGCCACTGTGAATGGGGTACCCCCGAGGACATGTGGTCATATGAGGTTCTGTGTGTCTGCCCCGCAAGCATGGAGACGTCCTGGCTCATCTGAATCTTGAGTAAAAAGCCCAAGTGTGGGGGAGGGGGCGCGGGAAGGGCTGAGACCCTGGACTTCAGCAGATGAGAAGGAAGCCTTGGGCAGATGCTGCTGCAGGAGGATGAGAGCTGTGAGTGGAAGTGCATCCCTGGGAGTCGGGGGGAGGGGGAGGGAGGGTGACAGGAGACCAGAGGCCCTAGGGCACAGTGTCCGCGCTGGCCTCAAAGGCCCACTCACCATCTGCTTTCTGGGGAAGAGAGGGAATGGGAAGATGAAGGGGCGCCAAGAACAGGTTCCTTCTTACGGAGCAATGTACATACGTTTAATTGCGAAAAGTAAAAGTCCCATTACACAGAACCTTAGTTTTCGCCCGCTCTCCACCTCTCTGTATTTGCAGCGTCCACCCATGGGCTCCTGTGGCGAGGACTGGTAAACACCTCTAGCATCACACAGCCCACACAGATGCTACAGCTTGATGCTCTAGACTGTATTGTCCCCTGATGACAGCAGGAAGAGGCTGTGCCTGAGGCATCTTTGGCTACCTTGTGCCTTTTCTCCCCTACTCTGGGCATCTGTTGTTGGTCTTTCATAGGAGTCAGGGAGACAGGGAGGGACGGGTAGAAGGCCACTGTGGGCCCCTTTGTAGGGAGAGCTACGGAATGATGTAGAAGTTGCCTTGTGAGACGGGCTTCTCTGGAAATGCCCATGTCCACTGGGTCCTGTACCAAGTGCAGCTTGAGGGAGGGGCCGCTGTGGAGAAAGTAAGGATGGCTGCCCAGGAGGACCCCACCCCAGAGTGGCTGTGGTCTAATGAGGTAAAACTTGGTGCAAAGCAGATGTTCTGACTTCCCAATTTGTCTGAAACTCAAAACAGGGTGGGTGGGGCCCCCTTCTCTGCAGGGTGCTGGCAGCTCCTGGCTCTTGGACTAGTGACCACGGCCTGACGGACAGGCACTGAGGAGGCGGGAGGGCCCCTGCTCAGTTATGTAACCCAGCCCAGGTTCAGGAGCCTGGACATTCCATTCTCCAGAAGGAGGAAAGCGACAGATGTATTCGGCACTAATGCCGGAATTATGCAAGGCAGGGAAACCAGGCAAGCTGGCTTGGGCACAGAGTGAGCGCCTGTCCATTTTCCTGCTGTCTTTTTTGGGAGGAGCTGCTGGATATCTGGAGACTAGGGGGAGACTGGCTGCCTGCCCAGAGCCCTGTTTTTCATTTGCCACAGGGCTCTCTTCATAAGCACCTGCTGCTTCCTCAAGGACATTCATGGGTTCTGAAGTTACCATTAAAGCACATTTCTGTAGTCACCAGCTAGGGGGTGGGTGAACCCCTTCCCCCCCCCCCCACTACCTGACCTTGGCTGGGCAAGGAGACACTGATGCTTGAACAGTTGCTATGGAAGCCACAGGGACAAGGCTGAGGTCACCTGTGGGGAAGGAATGTGACACTGGCTTTCAGAGCAATGGATCTGATCTGACATTGGCGCCTCTGCTGGGTTTTGGAAGAAGGGACCAAAAGATTGGGAACTGAAAAACAAGTGACGCAACTCCAAGGGGACCCACAGCTGGAGCTGGACACACATCTGGAAAGGCAGTGATGGGAAAACGGCTGGACACAATTGTGCTCCGGCTACATTCGGTCAAAAAAAAAAAAATTCTCAAATGGGGAGGAGCACAGGGAGAGGGCTTATATAAAGATTGTGCCGAGATTCTTTCCTCCGGCTTGTCCTTCCCTCGGGGCTCCTGCCTTGCTGACCTTCCTGGTCACAGTCTCCCACCCCAGTGGGGCACACCCACAGGCCAAGAAGGGCACTCTTCCTGGGTGGAACTGCCTGCCCACATGCTGATACTTTCCTGTTCTAGCCTCAGAGTCCTCCTCGGGAAATGGGGATCTACTTCACAGGACTATGATATGATTGAAGGACAGCACCCACATCTCCAGGTGCACGGGAGGCTGGAATGACTTGGGATGTTCTTTTCTTTTAGAAGACAAACCATACAACTCTAGCACTTGGGAGGCAGAGGCATGCAGATCTCTGTGACTTAAGGCCAGTTTGTTCTACGGAGTGAGTTCCAGGCCAGCCAAGGCTACATAAGGAGATCCTATCTCAAACACATAAACAAGCCCACTCCCAAATTTGCTCTAAATTGAACTAAATTGGTGAGTGTCACAGGTCACTCCCTCTCCTCCTTGATAAAACCCAGAGTGGGGTAAGGGCAAGCTCTGGTTCGTCCATAAACTGCAACAGCTGTGTGTCCATTCAGGAGTTGACTGAGCTCTGGCGACTTCGATGCAAATGCTTCAGGCTGGCTCTCTGCTTCCCCAGAGATTCTAGAGCCTGGAGTCCCACAGAGAAGGAACCCAACTCAGAGTTCGCCAGGGCATTGCCTAGTAAACACTCCAACCTGTGGGCAATACCATCTTTTTGGAGTCCCATTGCTGGTTCCTATTGGCACCTGAGGTGAGACAGACTGGTCCTGCCCCTCCCAGTTCCTCACCATGCCAACCCTCACTCTCCACCAGACACAACACCCTTGCTGCTTGTCTCCAGGCCTCAGCTGGCTAGAGAAAGCCCACTGGCTTAGCCCTTCCTGCAGAATTCCTGGAGGTGACTTCCAAGTAGTAGGTACAAGTGGAAAAGCCTCCAGGAATTTCTCCCTTAACCTGACATACTGAGTGTCAGCTGAAGCTCACATAGAAGCCTGGATTGTCTCTGATCCTGAGACACTGCAGAACACCTGGGACTCTTGGGGCTTCCCGGGTGTCCTTAAGGACAATATAGGCAAGGTTTCCTTAGTTTTCAAGTTTTTAAGGACAATATAGGCAAGGTTTCCTTAGTTTTCAAGTTTTGAGTTTAAACATGGGGTAACCCCCAGACTGGGACAGTGGCCCTACACTTTACCTCTGAGCCTCCTCAGAACCTTCTGAGGTTAACTCCAAAGATCCCATTTCAGCAGGCTCTGGAGGTCCAGGATGTGTAACCCTGCTCTGCACACATAAGGGAAGGACCCTGGAAGTTCAGGGCTGGCCTTTGCTTGGTCTTCTTGACTTACAACCTCTGAAATTCTAACTGCCTAACCGTGGGACTTTTATGTGTACAAAGGCTTGTTTTTTTCCTCCAACAGCCATACAAAGGGTCCATTCTTTCAAGAAAAGCTCCCCCCCAGGTGCAAGTCCTACTTGAGCTTGGGGAGACTCTGAGCCCTTCTACCCTGAGCTTTGTGAAGAGTCCTCTTTAGTTAACCTCACTCATGCTCCCCACTGCTGTTGAGATGAGAGGGAATGAGAGCCTGGGAGAAGGTACAAGGTCCCCCCAAGGTCAGAGAGAACCCCACAGAGGGTCACGATTTCCACCACCACTAATTTGGAACCAGAGGCCACTCAATTCTTTGGTCCATCTTTGTAAGAGACGATCAGTTACCAAGTACCTAGTCATGCCAATAAAAGACCAATAAGGTAGAGGAAGCTGGGTGCAGTGGTGTACGCCTTTAATTTTCATCACTGGGGACACAGGCAGATCTCTGAATTTGAGGTCAGTCTGGTCTACATGAGTTTGAGGACAGCCAGAGCTACACAGGAAGACCCTATCTAAAAAGAACAAGGCGGCAGACCATTTTTATTTGCATTGTTTGATAAGTACATCCTAAAAGCACTTGGAGAAGCAATAAGTACAACAGAATACTATTTAGGATACTCCTGCATTTTGACTAAACCACCATCTTACCCTACCTCTGTACAGAAACGGGAGGACAGAGGGCCGAAGGGAGGAGCATACCTAGAACAAACACTCAGGCTCTGCTGCTCCTCCTTCAACCACATTACATCAGCTTTGAGGCTGCAGACAAATATCTCTGTAGAAAGTCAGGCCTAAAGATCAAATGCAGGGAGGTGCCCTGTCTCCCTCAGTCCAGCTATTCTAACTCATTCCTTCTGAAGGGGGTGGGACACAAAGGCAGTTGACAAAGGCTCTGCTGCCTCAGCAGAGAGGATGCTGGCCAGCTAGGGGAGGAACTTCTGAGAAAACAATCTGATGGCAGTGGGGGGAGAGGACCAGTCTCCAGCATCCACTACAGAAACTGCAGGAACCATGGACACTGTAAGACATACAACTGTACCTTTCTCCTCGTGATGCTGAGGACTGAATGGAGGCTCACGTGTATCAGGGAAGCACGCTACACTGGGTTTTTTGAGGGGTGGGGTGGCAGGCTTGTGTTGGCAGACCAGGAACTCATACGGAGACCAGGTTAGCCTAGGACTTATATGGATATGACCTCCCTCCCAAGTGCTGCAGACAAATATCTCTGTAGAAAGTCAGGCCTAAAGATCAAATGCAGGGAGGTGCCCTGTCTCCCTCAGTCCAGCTATTCTAACTCATTCCTTCTGAAGGGGGTGGGACACAAAGGCAGTTGACAAAGGCTCTGGTGGCACCATGACACCTGGTGCCAGCAGGCATCTTTACACATGCAATTCCAGCTATCTGATCCCCCACTGTAGTGATTAAAGTCAGTCATGGGCTTCCCAGGAGTCACTACTCAGGAGACTGAACTCAGTTCACAGGAGCCTGGAGCCAGCCCTCAGGAAGCAGGAGCCAGGGTGAAAGAGATTGGGGGCTAGCTCACAGGAGCCTGTGGCCAGTGTGTGGGAGCCTGAGTCCATCAGAAGAATGAATAATCATCTGAAGATTCTGAATCATATCATGAAGATACAACTAGAGATCCACAGAATTATCAACTAGGTGGTGGAACGTTATTCCAAGATCTGTAAGGAGGCAGCAACTGAGGAAGAATGGGAAGAGGCAAAGGGTCCTCTCACCAGAAGTGAGGGAATCTGCAGTCCAGATGCGCCCAGGGACAACAGTCCCTCCCAGGACAACAATCTCCCTGACCGCTGATTGCCTTGGTGAAATCAGAAAGAAGGCCAGAACCAGTCTTTTCGATACCTGTCAGCACATTTGGAAGGACTAACTGATCTCCTTCACAAGTCTAAGATGGCCCTTTCCCCTTCAGTCCCTCCCACTCTCCTCCCTCCTTCTCTCCCTTCCTCCTGATCCATTTTCCCTCTTCCATCTTTCCAATAAGATAAAGTAAATAAATCAATGAAATTTACAAAAAATAAAATAAAATCAGCCATGGCTTTCCCACAAAGTACAGGGTGATGTGGCAAGAAAAAAGTAGACAACAGTATACCAGGAGCTATTGCTGCCCTCCACTGCCAAGAGGAGAACCGTGTCTGCACCGAAGAGCCACCAGCCGATTTCCAATACCCTGGAGTCCAAAGGCCTGGAAGCAGGTAAATGTGAGCAAAGTCTTCGATCCTTCCTGAGGAATCTAGAGACAGATAAGAGGGCTAGGCACAAGCCACTGTCTCCGTCTCCAGCATACAGCTGACAGCCAAAGCATCCAGGGCAGGTAACTAAGCAACCAACTGTGGAAAGTGTTTCAGTGTTTTATTCTCCGCTCCGCACACTTTTCAGCCTGGGTTTCGGGTCTCCAAGCAGTTGTCCTACAGTTCTGAGAGAGTGGTTCCATCGCAGATGACCAAAGGCTGGACCCCTCTGGCTACGATGTAGACCTTCCAGTGGGCAGCACCGGCATAGCCTTGGGGGAAAACAGCAACAGGAAAGCAGTGAATGTCTGGGAGCGGGACAGTGGCCAGAGCCATGGGGCTGCTTGTCTGGCTGCTCTTGCTCCGAAGGTCTCTGGGCTCTCCAAACCTAAGTGAGAATTCCTTGTTCTTACTAGTTCTCTGTGACCAGATAGTCAAAAAGACTCCAAATGCAGACATTTTCTCCCCATCCTGTTGTAGGCAACTGAATCACACTTTGGCTGGTCACAAAGCTGTTTTGAGGATAGCATTAGCCACCAGTTCTTAGGATGTTTGGAGGAAAGGGGAGAGGGAGAGGAAGAGGGAGAGGGAGAGGGAGAGGGGGAGAGGGGGGGAGAGAGGGAGAGAGGGAGAGAGAGGGAGAGAAGGGGAGAGAGGGGGAGAGGGAGAGGGGGAGAGAGGGAGGGAGAGAGAGAGGGAGAGAGAGAGAGAGAGAGGGAGAGAGGGAGAGAGGGAGAGAGGGAGAGAGAGAGGGAGAGAGGGAGAGAGGGAGAGAGGGAGAGAGGGAGAGAGGGAGGGAGAGAGGGAGAGAGGGAGAGAGGGAGAGAGGGAGAGAGGGAGGGAGAGAGGGAGAGAGGGAGAGAGAGAGAGAGAGAGAGAGAGAGAGAGAGAGAGACACGTTCCTGTTATGTAGACTAGGCTGGCCTCAAGCTGGGAAGCTCCTGCCTCAGCATTTTGAATGCTAGGATTTCAGGTGTGTCACTATGCCCAGGTCTGGCGTTATCTCACGATTTTTAGAAGACAGGATGGGTTCTGTGGGGAACATGAGGTTATTTCTGAGATGATTACTAGAGCACACACAGATAAACTTAAATCAGCATTTCCCATGTGCTCTGTAGATGCTGTCCTGAAGGAAACCTGAAGAGTGAGGCTTCCACAGTTCTCCCATGACTTCAGACCCTTTGTGTATCCTGCCCATTGTGTATGAAGACAGCTGCTTCCAATCCTAACTCAGAAAGCTCAGTACCAGGGCGTTCCCAGAGTGCTCGTGAGTGACCACGGGGTCATGAACGGTGTGAAGAACTGTCTAGAAAGCTCAGACCTAGATTATCTGAGTGTGTGAGGATGGTGACTCGGTGCCGCCACTCAGCACAGAGACTGTGGCTCACAGTACTGTCCTGCACATGGAGCAGGGTGGGTCTCTTGCTGGGTGTAGGGCTACCCCAGTGTTCCTCGCACATGTAAAACCAAGGCAGCAATCTTCCAGCTTGAGAACAGTCATAATTCTGCAGCCAGACCCCATCTCAAAAAGACCAAAAGTATAAGTGGGAGCTGGAGCCCACACCTGTAACACCAGCAGAGACTGAGACAGAACTCCTGCAAGTGTGACACCAGCTTGGGTTATGCAGTGGATACCAGACCAGTCAGACTAAACAGCAAGAGTTTTTTGTGTGTTCAAAACTGTAATCCAAATCATCGCAGGCTAACTTTTCTTTTAAACATGACACAAGTCTAAACACTGGCTGGAGTGTGTCGCGGACAGTGGCTGGTACCTGGCTAGAAGCTGAGGGTGCAGAGCAGGCAGGGACTCACCATCACTTTGTGACTGAGGAAAAGCCACATGCTTTGGCTAGGACCGTGGCATGACAGCTGATGCTGTGCCTAGCACTTGGCATCCTTGATAATGCCTCCACTCCTGAATTCCCCGTGACTTATAATTCTCTCCACTTCCAGCTTAAATAATATTTTGGTTAAAAATGAAAGCAGAAACAAATCCTAGCCAGTGTCCCAGGACCATTCATCAGGGTCCTGAGTGGCCAGGCTACACCATGTGGCCTGACTCCAGTCCTCTCCCCTGTGGCAGCAATACCATCACCTCCACCCCCAAGTCTCTGGGTGCCAACCATCCCCCTACTCTCCAGGCTTGTTCTTTTCCTCAGTAACCGCCCTCTTCTGTGCCTGCCACCTGGCACCCCGGCTCTGCCAGCCAGAGTCTGGCCACTGGGTCTCAGGTGCTGTCGCCTGGCAGACACCTCCTCTCTTCAAATCCTCTAACTAATTCTGGATGCTGTGAAACCAGGTCATCTGGAACTGGGAACACCTGAAGTGCTTCTCTAGTTGTCTGAACACTGGCATTTACAGAGGACAAGACAGACCTGCTTATGTATGACACGTCTCCAACCCCATTTTCTCTAACAGCCACCCTCAATGACCCCACAAAGGCAACAGGGCCCACTGTTTCATGCGCATCCAACTGATGTCAGTGTCACATGGGCAGCTGGACCCCAGCACTACTGTTCTGAGTCCTTACCAGGTCTTGTGAGACAGCACATGCAGGACAGGGGCACTTGCTGCCACCTTTGTTCTGCCGTGAGGACTGCTGTCAATGGACTGACTCTGGAGTAGATTCTGAGGACACTGACTGGGAAACGTGAAGCCAGAATCAAGGGTGGGTCATGCTGTGAGACTGGACATGGCTGTGGGGCCCACACAGAGGAGACGCCCCATGAGAGAGTGGTGGCCCTTCACTTCATACTGTCTAATTTCACGACAGGTATCAAGGTTTCCTCTGACCTAGGCTTGGCTCTGCCCTGGCATGTCTGCGTGAGGTGATGCTGGGGCACTGGGAAGGTCATGTGACTCTCATCTCAACGTCATCATCTATAAAATGCTAAATGGTTCTAAGTAAGTCCTAGAATCCCTTCTACCTTGAAGCGGCTATGAACAAATATTCTCAATGTTGTGCTCACACCCAGTGTCACTTCGTTTAAGTCAATGTATCAGCTCTGTTAATAAAATGTTATTTCTGATTCAACTGGACAGAACCTACTAGAAGGCAGTGTTGGAAACAGTGTCTCTGTCCTCCTGGAACCCTACATACCAATATCCCCAGATTCTATCGGCATGGCCACGGACTGACAGTGTCTTCGGCACTGGAAGGGAGGGATGAGTTGCAACATGGCTTCCCCACTGCCAATGGTAAACAGGTCATGTACCTTGTGCATCTGGAATACAGAATGGTACAGGAGAAAGAAGAGAGAGCAGGTGGTTGAGTAGACAAAACCCTTTGCACGTGACAGCACTTTCTTTTGAGACAGGGTCTGTCTGTCTGTCCTAGGGCTTTGTGTAGACCAGGCTGGCCTTGAACTCACACAGCTATGTTTCCCCCTCCCCAGTGTTGGGATTAAAGGGTGTTAAATGCCTGGCCTTACATATGGTCTTCAGTTTCTTAGCTGGCTGAGCTATGAGGAAAACATGATTAATAAATTTTATAATTATGTCTGAAGATAAAACAAACTAGTCTTTCCTAACCATGACATCTCCTGGAACTGAGACCAGAGTAAAAATCTCTTCTATTATTTATTTATTTTTAAATATGTATTTATTATAAGTCCACCGTCTCTATCTTCAGACACAACAGAAGAGGGCATCAGATCCCATTACAGATGATTGTGAGCCACCATGTGGTTGCTGGGATTTGAACTCAGGACCTCTGGAAGAGCAGTCAGTGCTCTTAACCACTGAGCCACCTCTCCAGCACCAATTTTTTTTTTTTTTTTTTTAATTATCTGTATCCATATGTGTGGGTAGTCTTGGAGGCCAAAGAGGGAGCCAGAATCCTTGGAGATGGAGTTATAGGAGTTGGGAGCTGCCCGATTTGGGTGTTGGGTTTTCTGCAAGAGACCCATCCTCGGTTCATAAGCACTGAGTCTCTCCAGCCACCTATAGGCTCTTAAGAGGAACTTTGTCATTTACTGGGCAACATCCTCAGTGTCAGCCCAAGAGCACACAGCATCCCAAGTGTGTCTCCACAGCCACATGGAGCCATCGCAGTAGGAACCTGGGGCACAAGAGGCCACCTCTTATCTTGAGCTGGCTTGAAGGGAACAGGCAGCCACACTGGCAGGTGCTCCAGGCCCCATATACCTGAAAGTAGTCCTCAAGACCACAATCAGGTGGATGGCCCTCATTCATTGTTTCAGAGACTTGGGTCACACCCTTTCATGCCCAGGAAGGAAAGAAGACTGAGGCCCAGCCCTAGGCAACATTGAGGGATAGGGGAAGTGGAGTTAAGTGGTAACCAGACCCTGCTTCTTCTCTATGCCAAGACTGCCCTGGGATTCTGGGCCTTGGCTTTACCAGGGCCCAGGGACCCAGAGGAGGACAGGGTGGGGTAGTGAGGCTGCTCAGAAAGAAATCTTGGGCCAGGGTGGGGACACACATGCTCTAAGAAACCAGGCTCTCAAGATCTGTCTTTGGGGTCACTCCCTTCTCAAAACACTCCCCAAGATAACTTCGATAACCATTTGAATGGCTACTCTTACTTCCCCTGGCTGGAACCCCCCCCCCCCCCACCGTGTTCAGCATGCTGATGAAATTCACATTAGTATTCAAGTGGGAAAAAAAAAAAAAAAAAAAAAAATCAAGCTAAGGTCCCTGGCCCAGAATTCTATCATCATTATGAAAATGAAATCACACTGGAGCCCTGAGCTGGACACAGCAGGCCGAAGCACTCCGTGAGGTGAGAACCTAGCCCGAACCCACACTGTAGGCAGGCATTCGGCTGTCAGAGGTTTTACAGCCTTTTACATTCCTTCAAGACACATCAGCAAGTTTGGAACAAACAAGGAGTATCAGGAGGTGGCTGACACACACCAGAGCTGGCAGAAGGCTAAGAGTGGGAAACTTTATCCCTTTAATTATTCAAAACAATCAAAATTCTGAAACCTTTCTCAGGAATACAACTCAAAAAAAAAAAAAAAAAAAAAAAAAGCAAGCAACTCAGACAAAAGTAGGCAGACCCACATATCCGGGCTTCTCCCATCCTGCCCTGACCGTTGGGAAAGGGTGGGATAGGCAGGACAGCTGGTTGCCTTCATGTGCCATTCAGAAGTCCAGGGCCTCACATTTGGCCTTTCCTATCTCCTCCCTTGAAGCTATTGTTTGTGAGTGGGGTCTTTAAAGTTCTCCCGAATAAAGGGTCTCTCGGGTTACATTTCTCGATTTACAAAAAGCAAAGCCCGGGACCGTAATGGCTCCACTATGTACAGACAGCCCGTCTATCTTCTGATTTGAGGAAGGGTGTCAGATCTCTTTAAGTCACACTCCTTTAAAGAGGAAGAGCAGCAGGACACAGAGGTCAGCAGGCAGACTTTCTGGCAATGTGCCCTTGAACCAGAGGCCAGCAGTAGGGAGACCGTCAAGTCACCCTCTAAGTCTGTATGCACAGAAGGCCTTCGTCACATCAGTCCATATCCCACACGAGGGAGGCTCTACATCTGGGTCCTCCTGACACGTCTTACCTTGCTACCCACCACAGGTTCCGGTTGGATCAGGAAGCACTTGTTTAGGGAGGCATCTTTTGGAAATGGAAGTTGGGTAAAAACAGGGAAAAGTTCCCGTAAAATCTGTGATCGGTTTAGAGGTCTTCTCCTGGAAAGGTGTGAAACAGACACAGTGAGCAGCAGGCTAGCCAGCCCGCTGCAGACGACGGAGTGGGGGTGGGCACCCGCGGCAGCTGCAGAGGGAAGAGCTGGACTCTACCCTCTCTTTTTTATAGCTATTTAACGTTTTTATTATTTATGTAGTTGGACATGGTAGCACACGCCTTTAATCCCTGTACCCAGGAGGCAGAGGCAGGTGGATCTATAGGAGGTCAGCCTGGTCTAGACATTGAATCCAGAATAGTCAGGGCTACATGGTGAGCCTTGTCTCTTTTTTTTTTAAAAAAAAGGTGTGTGAGTGCATGTGTGTGCATGGTCACAGAGGGCAGAAGGGGGAGTTGATCCCCTGAAGTTAGAGTTGCAGGAGCTCTGCTGTGGTGCTGTGTCTTGCTCTAGAGCAGCAAGCACTCCTGCCTGCTCAGGACACCGACTGACTCTCTGAATCTACTCTGTGGTCTGCACAGTGGGGAGAGACTTGCCATGGGATGCGGTTCTCCTGTCTCATACTTTCTCTTCAGCCCTCAGCCCTCCTGAGCCTTCACCACTAGGTCAAGGTTAAACAGATGTAATCAGGTTCACGGTGGTTTGAATGAGAGCGTCCCATTGGCTCGGCTGTTTGAATACTTGGTCCTCAGTTGTTGGGACTGTTCTGGGGAGGCTTAGGAGGTGTGACCTTGCTAGAGGTGTGTCACTTTGAGAGTTTAAAATCTCTGCTTGGTGCAGGAGATTGACTGTTATTCCTCTGGAAATACAAGCCCTAACAACCAGCTTTGTCAGGGCATTTTATCACAGAGCTAGAAAAGGAAGATCAAGAGCTTCTGCACAGCAGGGCCCTTCCCTAGCTGCCCTGTTCCCTTCCTCCCTGTACTCCACGTAGGCTGACTTGAAGGTGTGCTGTGAGCTGACCACCTGGTACTGTCTCCCCCTTCTTGACACCTACCTGCCCCTCCCCTACATGCCTGCTAAGCACCTTTCCCACTTACCATGGGTAAGGAAATGGAAACCACCTCTCAGGAAAGCAGCGCCACCACTTGGTGAGAAAGCCCTCCGTGAAGCCCTCTATGACTTCAGGGTACTGACATGAGAAACTCTGAATCTCCGCAGACAACAGAGGCTGTCCTGTCTTAGTGACACAGAGACAAAGAAGACTACAATTAGTTACCACAGCTTTGCAGGGCTAGATCCAGACTTTTATGGACAGGCTATCCATTGGACAACCTGGCTTCTTGCTTACCTTGATCACCAGAGGACGGAGTCTCTCAAAATTCTTCGGAGTGTCTTCTGGGAGTGTTACCTTGAGGGGTAGTATCTGGGCACAGCCAGTGCAGTTGGCAGGGATGGGCTCTGACTCGTTCTGTTCACAACTGTGTGGTGACCAGAGGTCAAAGTCTGAGAGGAAGAGACAGAGAGCAGACAGGAACAGAAGAACAAGTGGTGAGCCCAGAGCCCAAGAACAGGAGACAGGAGAGCAGCAGTTTGCACTGGAGATCTGTGAGGAGGTGTAGAGGGCAGGCTTCTGGGAAGGAGAGGTGCTTTTCATCATACGCTTTTCTATACTTTGTGGAAAGACTCTCAATACACACATGCATTTCCCAAACCAACCCCCTCAGCAGAGCCTAACCATTGCAACAAGCATTCAGCTACACCGTTTTCTGGTCTCTAACCTGACATGCCTGCCATCTCCAGCACAGAGTGGAGCAGTACACAGGTGTGCCCATGTCAAGAGGCTCCTGATACATGAATACAACATGCATGTATTCTGGTGTGGCCTGCACCCTCAGTTCTTATCTATACCTGTGGGGGTCAGGATGACTTTGGAAGGGAAGAGTGAGGAGAGACTTTCTATGGGCATTTTTGGTGCACAATGAATTGCCCCTGTCTATAAAAGACCGTGTTCTACCTCAACTCACAAGGGACGTGCTTCTACCAATTGCTGCTCCCAACCCCGAGGATGGCAATATGGTCACAACAGGCGTCCTACCCAGACCCAAGCTTAAGTGGCAGCCAGCCGCCTGACTCTCCTCCTTGGCTTCTCTGAAGGTCCTGAACCCACAGTATCTTTTATCTCATTTTATCATGTTCTAACCTATTGCATTATTTGTTACTTCCTGTTCTGCTGAGAGTTTGCTTCCAAAATGTTTCCCAAGATGATTCTGAGGAGAGATCCTAGAACAGAAAGTGCCTGAGACACAGCCTTTTAAACCAATACACACACTGGAAAACTGTTCCTCAGATGGGCATGATGGCACATGCCCTCAACCCTAGCATTTGGGAGGCACGGCAGGTGGATCTGTGTTCAAGGCCAGCTTGATCTACAGACTGAGTTCCAGGACAGAAAAACCGGTCTCAAAAACCAAAACAAATCAAAACAGAAAACTGTTCTCCACAAAACATTCTGAGGCAGACAGAACACGGGCTTTTTTCTAAAGGCAGTGGCAGGTGCAGGGACACTCACCAGAAGGGACTGCACTGTCACATCATGTGCATTCCCCGTCTTCTGCTCACCGACCAGACACAGAATTTGGCGTTGAGAGCTTCCACTTCCAGAGCTCTCAGATGCTGTACTTTCCTCTAAGACACCTTTTCCCTTCGGGGCTCGCTAGGGCCTGTTAGAACCCCCCCCCCCTCAGAGCCACCTGTTTACATGGCACACAGAGGCTGCCAAGTTACACTTTTCTTCCCTTCTTGAATATTTTCAAGTGTTTCTTATTAAAAATGAAATATGATTTGTCTTCAAAATACAAGAACTCCCTGCAGGTAATGGATGTACAAGGAAGCATAAAGACACACTGACAAGATGAAAGAGGACAAGGGCAAGAGGTCCCCTCTCCCCACCACCGTGGAGTCTGCCTGTCTTCAGCTTGCTCAGCTGGTGAAATGGCTTAGAGTTACAAGTGGTTTGGCACACGCTTCATAAATTGAGATTGATCCCTTGAGGCCATGGTAGGAGAGAACTGACTCCAGAAAGCTGTTCTCTAGTTTTCACGTGTGCACTATTCATCTGAAGGCTGCTATGAGACTTACAGGCAGCTAGGATGAGGGTTGAAAGCCCACACCCACAGGGCCACACCTACTCCAACAAGGCTAGACCTCCTAATAGTGCCACTCCATGGGGCAAGCATGCATACAAACCATCACATGTGTATATTTACACTCCATATTGTAGTAGTGAAACAAAACCTGGAAACTAGCTAAATTACAGGATAGTACAAAACATACAATCCTTCAAAAGTACACACTGGGTTAAATAGCACCACCCCCAGCTCCCACCCCAGTTCCTGTCCTTTCTGGATTTGGAAACTGTATCCTTGCAGATACAGTTACCATGGGACTGGACTGATGCAGAGCAGCCTTGAATCCAATCTGAATGCTGCCCTTACAACAGCACGTGAGGATGGAGACAGACAGCAAGTGGGGTCACAAGCAAGGACACCATGCCAAGGGCCATTGTAGGCAAACATTTCATTTCAGAACCCTAGCTCCCACAATTTCCAAAGGATAATTTGTGTTGTTTGGAGCCATCCAAACTGCATCTAAGACTGCAACACTTTGTTTTGGTGGCATTAAAAATTAACAGTGTGTCTAGGTAATAGTATGCATATAGTTTTTAATATACATATGGCCTAAGAAGGGTCATATGTATACACACACACACACACACACACACACATATATATATAAAATAAAATTTCTAGGCCAGGTGTGGTGGTACATGTACAGTAATCCTAGCATTTAGGAGGAGGCTAAGGTAAGAATATCATGAAGATCATTTTTGGATATATAGTGAGACCATTCACACACACACACACACACACACACACACACACACAATTAAGAGTATGGCTCAAGCCCTGGATTCAACCCCAGAACTAAAAAGGAGGGCTTTTTCATGTTAATGAGTGTTCATGTGTATGCAGGTGTGCATGTACATATACAAACATGTGTGTGAAGGAGACAACCCTGACCTCAGCCTCAATAATGTCACCCTCAGACACAGCATCTCAACACTAGAGAGCAAAGAGAGCAAAGGGACCACGAGTGTGCGCCATCACACCTGTTTTTACTAAGTTCCAGGTAGGGCCTCACGCTCACAAGGCAAGCACTTTACCAACTGAATGGGCCACTTCCCCAGCCCCAGTGAGTATTTAAAAAAAGTTTTATTTAGGTATGGTGGTGCTTGCCTTTAATCCTAGCACTTGGGAGGCAGAGGCAAGTAGATCTGAGTTCAAGAGGTCACCAAACATACATTGACAGCTCCTGTTTCAAAATCAACTAACCAACCAAATAACCAAAAAGCCAAACCAAAATGAAAAATGCTTTAATTGCTTCTCAGTCTTTTGTCTAGGTCATGTACAAAAATATTTTAAATTATTTTTATTATTGTTTATAAATGTATGCATGAAACAGGTGTGGGCATGCTCGACCCAGAGTGCATGTGGAGGCCAGAGAACAACTTTATGGAGTCCAGTCTCTCCTTCCACCTTTATATGGGTACTGGGGATAAAACTCAGGTTGACAGGCTCACAAGGCAAGCACTTTCCCCTGTGACCCACTGTGCTAGCCGAAGAGTATTTTTCTTAAGGACAAAATCTTGGGCTGGAGAGGTGGCTCAGTGGTTAAGGGCACTGACTGCTCTTCCAGAGGTCCTGAGTTCAAATCCCAGCAACCACATGGTGGCTCACAACCATCTGTAATGGGATCTGATGCCCTCTCCTGGTCTGTCTAAAGACAGCTACAGTGTACTCAATATACATAAAATAAATAAATCTTTAAAAAAAGAATTCAAAGAACAAAGTCTTGGTTATCAATGAGACTGAGATCTAGTCGTTCCTAAGGCAGCCCTAAGAAGTTGTCCGTACAGGAGCAGAGCAGGCGGCCAGACTTCGGGGAAAGATGAGGGATAAGGGTTGTGAGGATCATGAACACTGGCTGTCGAAGTGTCAAAGGGAGAGCCACTGAGGAGGAATGGTCAGCCAAGATTATGGTGGAGATGTTCATGGAGGCAGAGGTTCATCCTCCCATAGTCTCTCAGACTCCAGCTGGCCCTCTGTCTCTATAAAGGCTTTGCCTGTAACAGTGGCAGGAGTTGCCATACTAGTGAGCAAAGTCCTATTTGGGAAAACAGTGAGCAGCAGCAGCAGCAGCCAGGGCACCAAGCCACCCTGGCTCAGCTCCAGCTCTATAAAACACTGCTTCCTGTTTCTGCTGCCTGTGGTTCCCACCCACTTCAGTTTGTAGCAGCAAGGGAGAAGCCACCCAGGAAGGCTCTCAGTAACTGTCCATCCTTCCCTAAGTCAGAGCTCCCTTGCAGCAGACACCCTCCTCTAACAACTAGTTATCTTAGAAAACAAAGCCAAGCATGACCTAGAGGAGAAAACCTTGGAGCCACCTCTCAGTTCAGTCAGACCTCAGCCCACACATCCACCACAGTGTCCAATCTCAATGTCAAGGTAACATGTGTCCACCTCAGAACATCATCACCATTTCCCAGACTTGGCTTCTCATCCTAGAAATATGCTCAACAAAGCTCACAACCTGTTTTCCAAGCTCTCCCCAGGGTCTGGATCATTCCATTGTCTGAAATGTCAAGAGTCACAGTGTCTCAGACCAAACAGCCTAAAAGTTCCAGTGCGGAAACCCAGACCTCCCACCCTTTCTCACAAATTGGGCACTGTGCAGAAGAATGGGTGGCCGGCCTACTGTCAGGGACCTCCTGATGCCCAGGAGTTGTTTACAAAGAAAATTGACTCCTGCTTGCTCCATGCAGATAGCCATGGCACAGCCTAGAACTCTCAGTAGGGAAGGCTTTTCACACACATTAACCAAGCAGAAAGCAAGGCTAAAATAAATGCCCTTCTGGGTAGAAAACACAGAATGTGAAAGCACAAAGCTCCAGCTGTGGGGCAGGACTGAGGGAGGGCCCGTCTGTGGTGCTCGCCACCAGTGCAGTGTGTACACAGAGGAGGGGCGTATCCCACTTTCAGAACCCTTTCAAGGGGAAGATCAAATGAGGCGCAGACTGACAGAAACCAAAGAAGACTTCGGGAGCAGCCTCAGGATGCACTCAGCAGGGCTCTGCAGGCCAGACTTCCTCCTCTAGGATGTGCTCAGAGGAACCTGGGGAGCCCATGACAAAGGTGCCTCATTCTCAGTGTGCTCACTGCCTGGTCGGCCTGCTCTAGCAAGATGCTGTTACAGAGCCCCTCCCAGCAGCTGGGTTGAAGCCTGATGAGGAAGGTGGCCTCCTGCATTGAAGGCAGCATGCCCAGAGTCATTGTCACAGAAATCAAGAATGGACACGGCACCGCTTGCCAAGCATTTTACTCCAGGAGCACTATACTCAACTATTCCGATCGTCTGTTCTCATGAGTTCTCACAGGCAGACAGCTCTCTCCAGCGTTAGGCAAGCTAGTCAGTCTCCAGCACAGTACTCTCCTCACGGGAGTCTGTGAGGATGGAAAAATGAACATGAGGTCAAAGCTCAGTGCCACTTCAGAGCACTTGTCACAGGAAGTGAAAGCTGCCCAGCACCAACAAGGCCTGAAGCCCAATCTCCAGCACCTCAAGGAAAAAGACTCCAACTTATCTTTTAAATCCAAGTGTTTCATAGCTGGGCTGTGGCCTGGATTCAAAGCCATATAATTCCACTGTTCTAAAGTAATGAAGGGCCTGCTGTTTTCCCAAACTCCTCAATGACAGTGGATCCATATCCTCCTCTTGAAGGTGCAGAATACAGAAAGCCCCACTTGTAAGCACAGATCCAGCTTGTCCACATGGGGGCCAGCCCAGGCTTCGCACAGTAAAGTATGTACTGACTGAAAACTGTCCCGAGCTTTATTCAGGTAGCCTGTGTAAGTGGGATTGAGTTCCTGGAGCAGGAACACCAGCGGCAACCTCACAGAAGAAAATGCTCCCTGCTGCCCAGTCACAAATAAGTGCCATGGGTCCCCAGGGTGGGTGGGGTCTCATGAGCCCCTCACTGCTCCAGCTTGGACAAATAGACAGGTCTTTGTGAGTAGTTTTTGTTTTTGTTTTGTTTTTCAAGAGAGGGTTTCCCTGTGTAGTCCTGGCTGTCCTGGAACTCACTCTGTAGACCAGGCTGCCCTTGAACTCAGAGATAGACCTGCCTCTCCCTCCCAAGTGCTGGGATTAAAGGTGTGTACCACCTTTGCCTGGCAGCCACAGCATCTTTAATGTGAATGTTTTCAGCAACATTCAATTTTTTAAAGATTTATGTATTACATATAAGTGTAAAGTAGCTGTCTTCAGACACACCAGAAGAGGCCATCAAATCCCATTACAGATGGTTGTGAGCCACCATGTGGTTGCTGGGAATTGAACTCAGAACCTCTGGAAGAGCAGGCAGTGCTCTTAACCACTGAGCCATGTCTCCAGCCTCAACATTCAAATTCTTATACGTCAGAAATCTGTGAGGGAAAATGTCAAGTTGCATAAATTGTGTATAAATTAACTGTGGTACTGGAAACTGGTATTCAAGTGTATAGCAATAAGTAAACAATATTTCCAGGCAGTTTAAAATGTACAGAGATAGCTTTCAAAGGTGAGCAATCCAAGAGGCGATTTTTATGACTGATGAAGTCAGGCTTTGAGGAATGACATTATGATTTTATGAAAGTTAGCTTAAACTAGTCAAGTTTTTTTCTGGAAACATTTTGTAAAAAATTAATCCTGGATTCTAAACATTTCAGAACAAATTTATAAAAGAATGTGGCCAAGTGAAATTAATATGACCAAAGCAGCAGCAGCAACAACAAACAAACAAACAAAACAAAAACCAAACAAAAAAAGGGTTTGGGCAGACTGGTAGGATGGATCAGTGGGCATATCACTTTCAGGGCTATCTGACAAGTTCAATTCCCCAGAACCCAGTCAAAAGTGAAACCAACTGAAACCTGTCCTGCACCATTGTGAGTGCTGTAGCACACATGTGCCTATACACACACACACACACACACACACACACACACTGCACACGACACTAATAAGCACATTTTTCTCAAAACCTGACAGGGTTTGGGAGTGAGCTCAGCGTTAGCTTCCAGCACAGACTGCTCACACAGTGCTAAGTTTAATGTCCAGGATGGAAGAGGAGAAAGGGGAGGGAGAGGACTCATTCCCCTGAGCAGTTTCCCCCTATTTCTCAGATAGGAGGTCTGGAGTGGTGCCACACCTCCCTGTTTCAAACAGCCTCCCGCATGCCTGCAAGGCTGAGTCCCTGCTGCTGCGGCTGCTAAAGGGTCTCTTCAACTAGTAGGGCTGGCAAGACTGCCGCACTCTGAAGAGGTGCACCAGTCACTGACTTACTGTGGTACCGAGAAGGAGCTCGGTGAGAGACTGACGAACACCAGTCCAATCAGATAACAGCCGTGCAAGGACCTGGTTAGTGTCTAACACAGGCAGAGAACCCAGGGGAGAAGGCTCTTCTGTGGACACCCATCCCTACCATGGTGTCCTAACTTGGACTTGGCCCCTCCAGACATGATTCTCTGGCAAGCCTAACTTTTGAGCGTTAGTTTCCTTGTCTGTAAAATATGGACAATACGGCTCATCCCATAGTCACAGCAAGGGCTGGGCTAAGCAGACAGTACTAGGAAGGTGTCTCTTGGTAGATCAAATAATCCCTTCCATCGAATACTGTCAAAAACCTGGATCTCAGGTTGGGCATAATGGCCCATGCCTGTAATCCCAGTGTTGGTGGGTCTGAGGCCAGCCTGAGACACAAACCGAGTTCTAGAACAGACTCATGGACACAAGACCCTATCTCAAACACACAAATCAAACGAAAAGAACACCACACTCCTAAGTGAGCGCAGCCTTCTACCTGGGAAGGGTTTGTCCTCCTCTCTTCCTTGCAGAGGAACGCCCTTATTCTCTGGCATATACTTCTTGGTAATGGGCAAGGACACCAGCCGAATGTGATGAATGAGTGAGCGCCAGGTGTGAGCTCCAGAAAGCACTGGCTCGGGTGCTAATGAGCTAAAAGGCTGAATTACAAAGTAGGTAGTGAACAAGATTAATCCCAGAGTTAGGAGGACCTGGAAGGAAAGACAAGAGCGACATTAAGAGTTGCCCCAACATAGAAAGTCCCATATTACTGAGGAGAAAAACACGCCTCACTGCTACTTCCACTGTACCTAGAGCTAATTCACAACCATAATCCAGCCATTTGCTTCCACCTCCAGAGGCATTTAAAACTCAAGAGCTATGAGGCCTGCAAGGCTCCCCAAGCTTCCATCCCATTGCCAGGTGCTACAGCCACTCTAACACACAACTTTCATCTAATGCCAATCAACAGCACAGTCACATTTCCTAGTAACACGGGGCAGCAAGAACAAAGGCCAGTTCATAGTAGAAAAACCCTGCTCAGCACTGAGATGAGTCTGAAGTAACTGGGAGGGAAGCCAAGGCGTCTGAGATGGGCTCTCCAAGTGACATGTTACCTTATACATGGCTAGAAGGAGAGGGTACTGGGGTGGTCCCCTTTGAGGTTCATTCTTTTCCAGTAGCTGTCTGATAAACTTTTCGATTGCCTTCTCGGACATTCCACACTGATGGCCTGTCTGTCTCACCAAATCAACAGTCTCTGAAAGTTTGTCATAGATGCTGATCTCATTAGCAGCAAGATCCATGTCTTCCAAAATGAAATCCCTGAGAGGGAATAAAAGGAAAAGGACAGTTTCTTTAAAGTTCTTCCTGCCCAAGAACATCCTCTTTCAACAATCGTTCTTGACCCTCTGAAAGAACACATTGTTTTTCCTCCCAAACCACACCAAATGCTTCGACCAAGTACAATGAACCCCCTAAAAAACAATGTTAAACTGTTGTATATGCAACACTTTTGAGATGATTGTTTTCTGTTTTGAACCCATATCTTGCTATATTGCTCAGGGTGTTATAGTTCTGGGGCTTGAGTGACTCACGCTTGGACGCTGAGATTACAGCCCCAGACAAGCCACTGTGTCCAGTTTATGCATGAGACATAACATGTCATTTAGCTGGGCTGTGTGTGGTATGCATGCCTTTAATCCCAGCACTCAGGAGGCAACAGCAGGTGGAACTGTGTGAATTCAAGGCCAGCCTGGACAACATATAGACCCCCAAACTAAAAGCAAACAAACACTTTTTTTTTTAATTAAATGCCTTTTTTCATATGAGGAATTGTGCTTAGGACCTCCCCACCTCCAAAAGTGCAGAGGGTGCTCTTACTTGCCTACTTCAGTGTCTAACCTTGAAAAGCGCTAACATGGTGACAAAGAATGGTGATGACTAAGGATTGACATAAGAAATTGTAAAAGATTCTTTTAGAAATCTACAGACCTGGGGATGCAGTGCAATTGGGAGGCTGCTTGCCTAGCATCCATGGGGCCCATGGTTCAGTCCTCAGAATGGATAGACTTGGGCCTGGAGGCACACACAGTAGAAGCAGGAGGGCCTGGAGTGCATCCTCCACTCAGAAATCTAGGTTGGCTTGTGCAGGCCTGAAGCTCATGTCTCTGTGGTATCACAGGCATGTGTAAGGGCTGGAGTGATGGTGGGTAAAAGCACTGGCTCCTCTAGAGGACCTGGGTTTGATTCAGAGCACCCTATGGTGACTCACACCATCAGTAACTCAAGACCCAGAGGACCTGATGCCATCACTGACCTCTGAGAATGCCACATGCATGTAATGTACAGACACCCACACAGGCAAAATACCCATATACACTAAAAAAATGAAATCTTTTAAAATTAAAGGTATTTTAAAGGCATGCACCACCATGCCCAGTCCTCCAATAGAGTCTCTTACTGTGTGTGTCCCCAGCTGTAAACTACTTGTTAGCATGTGCAGAACACAACAGTCATTTGAAGTCACCCGGGTCAATGTCTTAATTTCTGGGTGAAGAAAAGATGCATCTGAGCCAGTGAGCTGTATGCTGACCTCACTCTGTCCATAAAGCCCTTGACAAGCAACCAGAGGGACTAGAAAGCATTAAGAGCCACTCTACGGGCAAACCAAACAAATCATGATGTAGTGTTTCCAAGCCAGGTACTGGTGACACAAATCTTGTGATTCTAGGTGGGAGGGCTGGGAGCTAAGGGTGTAGCTCAGTTGGTAAAATATTGCTCAGTGTGCACATGCTGGGTTTGATCCTTAGCACTGCAAGAAACAGCACTCAGTACTCAGTGCAGGCAGGAGGATCACAAGTTCAAGGGAGCCTAGAATACATACAACCATACTCCCTTTCTCCAAAAGGAAAGTTTCCAAAGAACAGTAAGTCAGGTGATCTGAGGACCTGTAATCAAAGCTTCTACTGCTACTCTATGGAGCATCCCTGGGACAAAAGACATGAGAGCTGTTGAGGAAAGATGGCCACTGGTCATAGCAGTTCAGGAGCTGCTGTGGGAAAACCATGGGGAGGGCCTGGGGGTTCAGAGCAGTGGCGGCAAGAACAAAGCTCTGGGCTCAATCCCCAGCACACACAAAGGAGAATAACACGATAATATCATATGATCCTTTTGTGACTAGTAATTCCAGAGACAGCACTTTTCTGTTTAAACTGGAGACTTTAAAAATAACCATACAGGGAGAATCTTAGTAGTTGGGTTCAATGTTAGATAACTATGACAACAAATCTTGCCCATTTAACACCAAACAGGAAGTCACAGCAGGCAGTGGGAGGAGGAGAATGAGAGAGCGGCTGAGGCTGATGACAGACAATCCATTTACCTCCAGAAAGAGGGTCCAGCCTGGCAGAAAGGAGCTTTGCCTCAGAGAGAAGTTCAGAAGACTGAGCTTGATTCCTTAACAGTGGTTTAACCCTGCAAGGACAGAGGCAGGGTCACCAGGGGAGTCAGGAACCATGGCCTCTGTCCCACCCTTCACAGACAGTCGTCCTCCGTGTAGGCCTGAAATACACTGTACTGTGCTGTTAGACACAGGTTCTCTCGTGCACACTTATCAGTAAGTTTAATTTACAAATAATGAAATAGAACACCGACAACACACTCTAGTAATAAGTCATATGAATCTACTCTCTCTCAAATGTCTTGTACTTACCCTTCTTAGAATTCTGTGAGGTGCTAAGTGTATACATAAATCACATGAGGTGAAGGACATAGGCATCTTACTTAACAGCGTTAGGAAGGGTTACCCCGGGGACACGACACTGCAAAGTTATTAACAAGAAGGTGGCAGACACACAGGAATACTGAACAAGGAATAACTCTGCCCAGGGCAGATCAGCGAGTCCAGCATGCTAATCAGAGGGCACACAACTCAGAATGTAGGCACTGCTTATTTCTCCAACTGTCCAATGAGCATTTTCTGACCGCAGGTACTGGAGCCATGGGTGGGGAGAATACTGTACTGAGTTCCTGCAGGTCTGGGAGTGGAGCTTGACAACACACTGATGCTTTCACACTTTTCCCTGATGATTAAGGGCACAGTTGAATCAGGGGTTCAAGCCCCAGCACTGCAAAATGAACAGAAGTAACAAAGGCATACCCCCTTTAAAAGTGGCTGCTTCAGGACAGCAGCCCTCAATAGTGATTATGGTCACTTTGGTGGTGTCTGAAAGTTTGAGATAAGGGTTGTTTATTTGTTTTTATTGTAAAAATAAAAGGAGCCCTATTAGCATCTAGTGGGTAAAGACGCAACATCACACAGGGCCCAGGTGTCTACCACATAAGAATGGTTTTGCTCAAAGAAAAGAAAGAGGTGAGCCAGGACCCTGGACTACAGTGGAGGGGGACTTCAGGAACAGAAGCAGGGACTATCCCAGAATTCCAAAACTGAGGAGAGAACATCAGGAGTTCCAAGTCATTCTCAGCCATATATTGAGTTCAGGGCTATCTTGGGCTATGTAAGATCCTAATTAAAAAAAAAAAAAATGGACAAAGAGGAAAGATAGGCCAGCAATTAAGCTTGGGGTTCTTGCCAAGGATCTGTGTTCCCAGCACCCACATCATGACTAACAACCACCTGTAACTCCAATTCCAGGGAATCTAATAATCTGTTATGACTTTGTGGGTACTACATTGTAGGGAGCCATATTGGATTTGGGCCTGGCCGTTTTGTGGCTGTATAGCTCAGAGTGGCTACGTGACTCTGGACTGTATAGCCACAGATACTCAGCTCTACGATGACTGCCATAAAGTCATGAGATTGTTTGACAAAAGCCTCTCCTGATATGTTGGCAGCACAGGGAGACTCTGAGAACCATAGGATGTTCCTGTCCCAATCACAAACTGCTCTAACCTGAGCAAACACCAGTTATCTCCAGAAGATCCTCTCCTCCCCGCCAGATGATCTCCTCACCCCATTCCCCCTACATGAGAGCATGGACTTTTCCCAGGGCCTTGGTGCCTACACAAGTTAAGTTACAACTCCGCTAATGACTGAATTCCAAGGCTCCGAAATTGGTGGTGCCCAGATGTCCCATGAAGGCAGTTAAGCCCTAAATCATCTTCTAGCTAACAACTGACAAGATACTTCCGTCTGTGTGCTCACCCCGCATTCCATCCTCTTGTATAAAAGAACCTGTGTCAATTAAATGAGACCCGACAACAGAACCTTGCTTGGTCTCATTGACCCTCAGGTAGCGCCTCTTTGGGACCCTGAATAACTGGACCTGCTGGATGGGTCACTACATATATATGGTGTATGTACATACACATGCACACACAAATAAATTTTATATAAAAACCACAGAGATTTGTTGAAAGCAGAAAAGAGGCTAAGAAGAGAATACATGTAATTGTCACTTTTGCAAGAGCCCCTCCAGTGACATGACATTTCCTGAACAATGACATGGACAGCTGTGGCAGCCCAGCAACTCTAAGACAGAATACTGGTCCATTTAGCTAATGCACACATTCCTGCTAACACTGAGAGCAGCACCCAGAGGAGGTCTCTCCCCTGCTTAGTTCCTTAGTTAGCTGGGGTGGTGTGCACGTTTCATAAATACATGCCATCCAGTGTCATGCCAAAGTTCTCATGACTCAAGACATCTTAAGAGAACAATACATCCAGTAGATTGCAATTAAAACCTTCCAAGAGCCAGACATAGTGGTGTATGACTTTAATCCCAGCACCTGGGAGGCAGAGACAGTAAGATCTCAGTGGATCTGAGGCCAGCCAAGTCTACATACTGAGTTCCAGGAAAGCCAGAACTATAAAGACCCTGTCTAAAAAAAAAAAAAAAAAAAAAAAAACCCACAAAAAAACCAAAGCCAAAACCAAAAAAAATGGTAATCACAAAAGCAGATGATATAGAAGTGTTGGAAATGAACAGAAGCAATCCTACATGTATGTCAAAGGAAGCGAGCAGTAGCTTCTGAGGAGATCCCTTCTGAGGAGATCCCTGCACCACAAGCTCACCAAAACCCAGACCGGAGTGACCTAAAGTCCACTCACTAGTGAGGAAAAAGTGGATGTAAATGCAGTAGAAAATCAGTCTTTGAGAAGGAAATGCTTAGTGAAAACGTCACACAGAAAACAAAATGACATGGCACCACACGACTAAAGACTAACTAGTTAACACCGTGATGCCGCAATCAAAGGGGCCGCAGAAACCCAAAGAAACAAAGACTGCAAAGTTTTATGAGGCTGTAAAATGGCTCAGTGGGTTCAGGTGCTTGCTGCCAACCCAGATAATCCGAGTTTGATCCCAGGGACCCAGAGGTGGGAAGAGTGCCAGCTCCTACAGGCTGACCTCTGACCACCTATGCCCCACAGCAGATGCCCCCCATGCTCTGTCACTGTCACACACACACACACTAAATGTAATACAGTTAAATTACAGAGATCTACCACATAGAGCCACCCCACCAACACACCTCCTATCTGCCCCCAAACCTTTTATTTTGAAAGATTTCAAACTTCTGGAAAACAGAGGGAACAATGACCATCTACACAGTGCTCACTTAGACTTGCCTGCTGTCAACACTGGCCCACGTCTGCCCTCTCTTTCTCTATTTCTCTCTCTGTGCGTGTCTAGTTTTTCAAAACAGGGTTTCTCTCTGTAGCCCTGGCTGTCCTGGAACTAGCTCTGTAGACCAAAGTGGCCTCTAATGTACAGAGACCAACCTGCCTCTGCCTCCTGAGTGCTGGGATCAAAGGTGTGCACTATCACACCTGGCTCTGTTTCTATCAGACTCGAAGTTAACTGTGACACATTATTAAATTATCTCTAAATATTTCAGCATCCCATAAGAATTTCCCATGTAACGATGGGCATGCTTCATTGTCATTTTCACTAACATTACTAATCTCTGTTTCCTAATAGTATGTAGTCAAATGTCTCACTCTACACACATGCACACACCTTCACACAGTTTGAAGATTTCGGATAGCCTTGGCTGCTGGCCCTGACCTATTCAACACAGAACGCCCCCATTTATCTTGCTTTCTCACCTAGAAGTCTGCACATCTTTACACTTACCTCTCGCCTCCAAGCCTTGCCTTTCCTGTTTCTACCTCTAAACACTGTTCTCTCAGGAGCCGTATGCTGGATCTCTGTCCCCTCCCTGCAGAGCTGAATCCTGGAGGAGGCCTGATGTGCTTGGCCTCCACTCCTCGATAACCTGCTGAATCATATGCCTGTGCTCTCACTTGGCCACTTGGCTCTCGTTAGTCACCAATGGCTTTCCTGGTGCCAAGTCCAAAGGGCGTCTTTCAGTGACCGCTCTATCTGACCTCTGCGCTGTACCCGCCGTCAGCACCCCTTTTCTCCCAAAGTCCTCTCTGCCTGGCATACCTGTCTTGCTCTCAAACCAGAGATCAACAAGTACCAGTTGTCCTTGACCTTCTCATTCCCTCCACAGCTGCGCCACAGCTTCACTACAGCTGTGAATGATTCCCAAATCTTCTCCAGCCCACAATTCTTTATAGAGCTCAAGGGCCAACCTCTTATTTACCCATGAGGCTGACCTGATTCCCTCTGTGGAAGGCGTGTGTAACTGAATTTGTCTTCCTATCAGCTCAGCCTCTCTCACATTCTCTTCAAATGTTTACTTTCTTCTGTGTGCATGCATGAATGTGAAGGTCAATTCTGACCTTCTAGATATTGGTTCCAGGGATCAATCCAGGTCATTAGACTCCACGGTGAATGCTTTCACCCGCTAAGCCATCCCTCAGACCCTCCCTCCCTTTCTTTTTAAATGAAGACACTAGTCCTCTAAGTTCAAATTAAAACTTTCCTTTCTGTCTCATTCCTGCCCATGAAATCAGCACTAAATGCTTTTGATACAGATGTGACATCTGGAACCCAACACTCAGCAGCAGAAGCAGGAGGATCTCTGCGAGTCTGAGGCAGCTTTGTCTACACAATGAACTCCAGGTCAACCAGGCCATAAGATAGAGATCATGATCTTAAAAAATAAATAATTTTTAAAATGTCTACCATGGACCATCACAGAGATTGCGCTCATCTGTTTCCAGCTCTTGTCTCCAGCCTAACCTTTTCCTTATTCACAGGCGGGTTTTCTAAATAGTGGCTCAGTTTTAATCACCTCTCAAGATGCCCTACATCCTTCTGGGGGATGGTTTAGCATAGTTGCTAAGGACACAGGAGCTAGAGCTGGAAAAACCTGGATTCACCCAGTTTCTATTTATTGATAACCTCCTTAAATCTTAAAGTTTTTCACTTATAACACAGGGATAATAGACCAGATGTGGGGAGCACACCTGTAATCCTAGCACTCAGGAATTAGGAATTGATTCAACTACATAGCAAGTTTGTATTATTAGCCTGGATTACATGAGGTCCTGTATCAAAAAACAAAAATAGATATACACATACTCCAATTGAAGATTATACAATAGTGTATGTAAGATTTGTTCTAATATCCAAGCAAATGAGACACTTAAAAATAACTGCTATAAGATGACGTCTAAGCTACTACCTTCCACAGCTTACTATGGTCTTGTTTTTCCACCAACCCTTCCTCACCTTCTCCATTACCATGCGATTTCACAGCCACCATCCTAAGAAGCCGGTCTTCCAATGCTCTTTAATACGTGAGCTCTCCGAGCTTCACCCTAGACCACCTCTGCACCACCAGAGCACCCATCCATCTGTACTTCCTCCTCTGTCTCCTCCCAAACCACGCTGAGAGCTCTTCAAAGCAGACTAATGGAGAAAATGCAAACCGCAGAGACGGCTCAGTGATTAAGAGCACTTATTAATATTTCAGAGGCCCTGGGATTGGTTCTCAGTACCCGCATGGCAACTCACAACTGCCTAAGAGACCCCACCCCCACTCCCTAACCCCCATGTTCCAGGGGACCTGGACCCTCTTCTGGCCTCCTACATGTATGTGGTGCAGACACTCAGAATCACAAATATTCATAGGAATTAAAAATAATAACTTGGGGCCGGAGAGATGGTTCAGTAGTTAAGAGCACTGACTGCTCTTCCAGAGGTCCCCGGTTCAAGTCCCATGACTCACAACTGTCCATAACTCCAGCTCCAGGGGCTCTCATACCCTCCCCTCAGACATACATACAGATAAAACACCAATGCACATAATAATGACTTTTAAAAACAGAAAATAACAGCACAAAAAGCTAAAAACCTGATGAAGGAACAAATCTACAGAAAGGACTGAGGACACTGCTTCCAAAAGGTGTCTGGCAGTTTGTTCAGTGCCCTTCCTTCTGATAATGCATCAGCCTGGTGAAGTTTTAGTGAGCAGCCAGCCTGGGAGCACCTCCCTTTGTGTGTCAGAGAGTAGACAGGAGGGCAGAGACACAAACTGGGCCACAGAAAAAATATTCCAAGGCAGGGAAGACAGTTTTGAAGCAGGTAACTGGAGAAAGAAAATGCAGGCTGCAGAGAGCCTGGTGACTAAGGGTGGTGACAGCTCAGTGACTAATGGTGGACATTGCTATTTCAGAGGACTCGAGTTTGGCTCTTTCTGGTACACAAGTTGGGATGTGTGAACATTCAGCCCAAACTGCAAGGCAGCAAAGGTGAATTTTTCCACACAAACACACTCACCTGTGTATATGCATGCTCTACGTGTATATGTATACTTGGGGACCTAGGGGGTGGTTTGATTAAGATACTGCTTTATGAGGTCTATCTGGGATTAAGAGCAGTTATCAGCATGCCTGACCTAATCTGATATTTTGTTTCCCTCAGTACTGGGACCTGAACAGCACCTTGTGCATACCACTGAGCTGCAACCCCATTTCCTGCATGTTCTTAAGATTAGGAGTAGTCTCTACTACCAAGTGCTCGATGACTAAAGATCATCCAATACCAAGGCTATGCAGACTTTCAGATCATAAAACGTGTGGGGCTGTCACCAAGCTGTGTGTGCCTTGCTATATGTTACTACATATTGTGTGCAACTGCAGTTTTCAGGCCCTTGCCCTAGGCCACTAAATTTTATAAGCAGCATTTGGCTCTATTCTAAGTGGAAACACAGACAGGAAGACCACACACCTCACAGGTGCATAGGGCACCACTACCTGTTACCACCTCCCACTCAGCACGGAATAACAACCACTTATTTCTACAAACAAAACACCCGACTTTTCCAACTAAAGGCCTATGGAAGCTGCCAGCTGTGGTGGGTGGCACATGCCTTCAATCCCAGCACTTGGGAGGCAGAGGCAGGTTGGAGGCCAGCCTGGTCTACACATTCAGTTCCAGACTAGCCAGGGAGGAAAAACAAAACAAAGCAAAACCAACCAACAATAACTTATCGAGATAAATTAGGACTCCATGAACACATAAGTGTACCTAATTTATACCAGGAAAACCATTACCAAATACACTCGATTAAAAACAACTTATCAAATACCATAGAATGTGGCAAAGATAGAACACCCTCACTTGGACCCCATGAAGACTTCTAAACCTACAGTGACAGCAGCCCCCACTGACCACGAGTGTGTTCATTACAGGCTGACAGCAGTGAACTCCTACCAATCTTTGGAGCTCAAGCCTGGCAAGATTCTCCCCTCCCCTCCACTGTTGATGTGGCCACCCGCTTGTCAAGTCTTCCAGTTAATTCCCAAAGTTCGGGGCCTCTCTCAGCTCTAAAGCCTTTCATACCTTCTCTCAAATACTGGTCTTTTCTCTACATCTGGAACACTGTCTGCTTCGTGTAAGGCCCCTTTGAACTCCTGTGGCCTCTTTACCTCTTGTGCAGATATTCAGTAGCCTACACAGACATATAATTACTCTGGGATATGTAGTCTTGGGTGAGAGTTAGTATCACCAATGAAGATTGGAATAAGATATTCTATTCTCAGTGATGGCCAGCTGTCAAGGGAAATCTTTAACTTGTGGCAAAATTGCAGCCAACGAAAACCACAGTTTGTGAATCTGTTCTTCCGTTAGGCCTGGCACTGTGAATAGACAAATGTGTCCCTGTATGTTTCTGACATAGCTTACTCACAACATGTGGCCTGCAAGGCTTAAGTTTTAAAATGAATTCGATGGAACACCAGGCAGGTGATTTTCCTGTCCTGACAGGCGATTGCAAACAGTTCTTTTACTCGGGTCAGGACGCCAAGCCACGTTCCTTTCTGAAATCTGGGACATTAAGTCCACTAAATAAATAAATAATATCTCCTCCTTGACAGTTGGGCTAAGATGTCTAAGAAGGGGTCAAGGTTGGACTCTCATGATGCTAAGGTATCCGTGACAAGTTGGCAAGCGGGGTCAGGGCTTTCGGACACGACCGCCACCTCTGCGAACCAAGTTCGAGCAGAGTCAGACCCCGTTTCCCTCTCCACCGAGCCTCCGACAGATGTCTGAAGGGAGACTACCCCCGGGGAGCGGCAGGGGGGTGTTGTCAGTCAGCAGAACGCGGGAGGCTCTCGCAGAGGGACCGGAGCGGAGGGGGAAGGTGGCGGCAGCGGCGAGGAGGGCGGCGCGAGGCTGTGGCGGCCGCGGAGAGCGGCCGACCAACCCCCCCTCCCGGCCTCGGGCCCCAGTCACTCACATGCGGGCCCGCGCCCTCTCGGGCTCCTCCCGCCTCGGGGACACCAGCCGCCGGGCGAGGAGGCTGGGCCAACAACTTCCTGCTTCCGGCAGCGCGACCCGGAAGCGATTCTTGCGCCACGGGCCAGGCCTGGTACACAAAGGAAAACCTCTTCGCGCCCCACGTTCCAAAACAGATCGGGCGAGGCGGCGGCGCGGGGCAACTCTCGCGGTATCTGAAAAGCTTGTGATCTTGCGCCCCCTGGCGTCCATATCGCAGTACTGCGCCTTCTTGGTAGTAGAAGTCTCAAAGAATATACTAACTTTTTTAGGGGTCCGGACTTATTGACACAATTCACTCACATTTACACGTGGCTTACTCATTTGTACTTATTGGCTGCTGATTCTGTGGTAAGCATTACTAAGCACTGTACTCTTAGGAAACTGCTTAACAGTTCTATTATAACAAGAACATTCCTCATACCTAACCTTGTACCAGCCAAACAGGTTTATGGAGCTGGTTAACTGCAGATTTCTCTTACAGATAGGGAGTGGTGCTCATCATTAGATGCCACGTTTCTCAGTCTGAACTGTCTGTAATGTTAGAATATTGAAAAGAATATATGTGTGTCTGTATATATGTATATATTTTACTCTTTTCAATTATGTTTCTCTGTGCATGTAGGTGCATGAGTCATCAGAGGCACCGGATCCCATGGAACTGGACTTAGGGACACATACAGAGCACCGTCATGTATTACACCATTGCTGTCTTCAGACACACCAGGAGAGGGTGCCAGATCCCATTACAGATGGTTGTGAGCCACCATGTGGTTGCTGGGATTTGAACTCAGGACCTCTGAAGAGCAGAGCAGTTGGTACTCTTAACCGCTGAGCCATCTCTCCAATCCCTTGGGCAAAGCTTTTCTTTTTTTACTCTTTTAACTAAGTGAGCTGAACTACCTTCCCATGCTTGCAACCACAACCAAAACAATAGAGATAGCTGGACCAGGCTGTACCTGTGTAATGCTAATGAAGGTTATGGAGCCCTTGTTAGACTAGGCCCCGAAGGTCATCCAGTAACCAAATGTTAGCCCAGTCGCTGATGGTCACAGATGCTCAGCTGCTCCTGATGCAAGCCTCCCTAGAGACATGCTTTTCTGTGGCAGAAGACACTACCCAGCCAGTGCCATGTTTAAAGAGAAAGACAATGGAGTAGCTAGGGTTTTAACCTCTTACAAAACAAGAGCCTGAACTCACCTCTCGTAGAAAATTTCAAAGCCCCCTTTTCAGAACCTCACCTAGAGAGAATACTGAGGCCAGCGGAGTTCCTGCTGCTTGAAGCTTTGAGGCAGACAGATAAAGATGCACTGAGGAGGGTTCTGCTCCCCTAAGGACACCAGCTTTACAGAAAACAGTGACAGAGTGGCAGCATCCTTAGATGACAGGCTGGAAGAGAACGGAGAACGCCTTTAAGAATTTAGGACCAGCTAGGGCATGGTTTTGTATGCATTTAATCCCAGCACCTTGTGAGGCAAAGGGTTAGGGTTAGGCCAGCCTGGTCTACAGAGCAAGTTCCAGGACAACCAGAACTGCACAGGGAAATCCCATCTTTTTTTTAAGATTTATTTTATGATTATGAGTACACTGTAGCTGAAGAGAGAATCAGGTCCCATTACAGGTGGTTATGAACCACCATGTGGTTGCTGGGATTTGAACTCAGGACCTCTGGAAGAGCAGTTGGTGCTTTTAACCACTGAGCCATTTCTCCAGTCCAGGGAAACCCCATCTTAAAAACAACAAACACAAACTTAAGTATACAACGACTACTGTTACAGTGTTTGGGCTGTTTTGGGGAACAAGGCAGTTTCTTTCCACAGAGCCTTTGGTTACTCTCCTAAAGACAGTGCCTTTAGAGAATCTGGAGGGTTAACCCTTAATGATAGATAATGTCCCCCAAGAAGGGCTGTTTACTCTTCTGCCTCAGTTACGAACAGAACATTGATGAATCTAGGGAATTTCTACCTTCTGTGCCAGCATCACTTGGTAGACATTAAGATTTGTCTAGAAAGGGCTGGAGAGACGGCTCAGTGGTTAAAAGTACTGTCTTGCTCTCTAAAAAAAGAAAAGCAAAGAAACCAAGACCACACATATTTGCAGGGCAGATCAGCCAAGCAATGGTCAGAGACACTCACCCATGGTACTTTGGGCGGACTCAGGAATGAGCCCAAGATATCAAAGGTGACAGAGACCTAGAGCCACCTTCTCACCTTCAACTGTCCAAGTTGGTCCATTAATCTTTTAGGGACCTTGACTCAAGCCAACTACAGAATTCATAGCTTGGATACAATAGAGGTCTTCAGGCCTAACTAATCTAAAGCAGAGTTGGTGATTTTCATAAACATATTTTCAATGACATACACCATGAGGATTAAGGGAGAAAGAACAGGAAGACATAGTCAAGTACAAGAATGTTGCTACATGCTTCCCAAGGGAGAGTGGCTGAAAGGAAGCCTGAACAGCAAGCCATGCTCAAGAAGGAGGGAGAAAAGGGGAAGGAAGGGGGTGAAGCTGACAAAGGAAGGGAGGAGGAAGGGACAGGAGTGTCTAATTATGAAATAGTCTGATCACATGGCCCCCAAAGCCTTGGGGAAGAAGCCCTGTCACGGTCCACCTTGGCTGGCAAGGAAGACATGACACTCCGGATTCTTCTCAACAGCCTTTATTCAGGAACACCTCAATGCTGATACGGGGAACCCCGAGAGCAGAGCGTGCTCGCCTTATATTCCCTCTGGATGGGGAGGGATGATCTGTCCTCCAGGGATTGGTGTAGTGCTACTCGCCTGATTAGCATAGCGCCACCTGGCACTAGGAATGTGTACGCACACATGCAGTATATGATTACCACAAAGCAAGCTAGATGTTGGCGCCATCTTGGCGGGTGCAGTCGGGCCGCTCCCTACATCTCCCCCTTATTTCTTTATTAATGAGCTGGTCTAGATCTGAGAGCAAAGCACGGTTATCATGGTTCCTGGCTTGGGTCATTTCATCAGCCCCTGGTCTTACCCGTCGTAGGGATATTCTATGGCCACCGGATCCCGTGTCTTAGGTCGATCCAGGTCTGTGAAAAGTTGCCCATCTCTGGATACTCATGACTTAGGCGCTTGATTCTTTCTCATCCATGATCTAGAGCGAACTCTTTTAATTCTTTAAAGAGGCCAGCCATATGCCGGGGGAGGCACCAGATTCAAGGGCAGCCACGGCTTGATAGACCACTGCTCTGTGTCTAGTATGTTCTTGTCTCACTTTACAAAGGAGCCATAAGACATACACCATACCCCCCAAAGGACAATCATGCCTACCCCAGCTATTCCTGCCCATTCCTTAATAAAGGAGAATGCGTTGGTAATCCAAGATGTTAAGTCTCCCAATGTGACTAGATCAAGTCCAGTGTTATTCAGGACCTCAATCTGCATTAGGAGCTGTCTCGAAAGTTGTTCTGCTCTCAGGGACCAATTTTCTCGTTAGTAACTGGAAAGGTCTTTGCTCTGCTGAGAAGACTGAGAAAAGTTATCTGGCAAAGGAGTAACACACAAGCTTTTGCGGGAGGACACACAGGATAACTGGATCCTTGGGGTTGTACAGCAAACCTGTGGTATAATGAACCTGCAGGGATTGGCAAAAGGCCTGAAATGACTTTGCTGTATATAAGCAGGGCCATTATCAGTTTTAAGGCAATCGGGCTTACCCCAGGCTGCCCATGCTTCTAGGCAGTGTGTAATGCAGCTGGGGCAGCATCAGTGAGTTGTCTGGGAGAATCAAGATCAGAATCACCTGGCAGAATATCATAGAGTGGTTGCAGCTGTCTGTCGGTTTTTCCTTTTTTTAGGGGTAACTGCAGCGAGCTCTAATTTAGTCTTGATTTTGCTTTCCAATTTAGAGGTATTTTAGAAACCTGTTTCCCTGGGTTGGTTTATGCCACGTGCTGTTGTTTAGAGTGACTTTAACTAAGTTACTAGTTTTACCCAATTACTTATAAGCAAATAATTTACCACCAAGACATGCAGATACCTGTTGAGCTCTACAAACACAGATTTTTCTAGGAGAAGCAATGGAACAGCTCTAAGTGAATAAGCTGTGGGCACCATTTTCTAGGAGCAGCTTAAAAATCAGCTTCCAGCAGGTCTTCAACTGAGCTAAACTACTAACTTTAGGTGTAGGGTCCTAAATGCCTGTTTTTTTTTTTTTTTTTCCTTCTTCTTCTCAGTTCTTTCCTCCTCTGACATACTTCCTTGTTGCTCTACCAAGATTCTTTGCCCTGTTCTTACGGCTTCCTCACAGCACTTGTCCTCCAAACAAGCACAGACCATCCTCCAAAGCGGCTTGGTTCCTGGCTTGAGTTTCCCTTCCTGATATTCCCTATCTAGGTCCTTGCCTAGCTTCTCCCCACAAATGCATTCGCACCCAGGGTGATGACAATTTAGCAAAAAGCAAATCCAAATAACAAGAACAAAAAGAAAGACAGTTACCAATCCAACCCACAGTGGATCAAGTGGGCCGAACAGCATTACTAGAACTCCCGTCTTTAAACTTGGGGCCGAGGCTTTTCTAGTCTCTGCTTACCTCCAGAGAGCTTTATTGTCCCAAATTACCGGGAACTTTATTATCCCAAATTACCCAGGTAACTTACCAACATTGCCGTCCTGTGGCTGAAGAGTTCTGAATCCACAAGGGTTTCCTCGGGTCCCCGTATGGGCCACCAGTTGTCGGGGTCCACCTCGACCAGCAAGGAAGACATGACACTCCGAATTCTTCTCAACAGCCTTTATTCAGGAGCACCTCAAAGCTGATACGGGGAATTCCGAGAGCGAAGCGCGCTCGCCTTATATTCTCTCTGGTTGGGGCGGGATGATCTGTCCTCCAGGGATTGGTGTAGTGCTACTCGCCTGATTAGCATAGCGCCACCTGGCCCTAGGAACGAGTACGCACACGTGCAGTATATGATTACCACAAAGCAAGCTGGATGTTGGCACCATCTTGGCGGGTGCGGTCGGGGCCGCTCCCCTGAAGGCCTACTGATATATGAAGAGTCTCTCAGGTTCACCACCAGTTTGCTCACCTCACAAATGCAGAGAGGGCCGCCGGGCTGCCTCCCACAGTGCACAGTGTCAAATGTGGGTGAGAGAGGACTTCGGACAGCGCTGAGCTGAGGGTTGGAATGGACACTGGCTTTTTAAGTTAACACTGGACACTGGCTATTTAAGTTGACACTGGCCTGCCTTAATATAACGTAGTTGTAGAACGAATTTAAAATGCCAAAACATTACAAGACTAAAACAAAAAAATAAATAAATAAATAAATAAAATTACCCACCCCCCGAAAAAAAGATAAAAAGCACCTATAATTTCAGCTATGGAAGATAGTTGTTTTGATGGTTTAGTGTGTGCTTCTAACATGTCTAACATTAGGTAAGTGTGCTATCACTGAGCTATAGCCCCTGCCTTCTCTCTCTCTCTCTCTCTCTCTCTCTCTCTCTCTCTTTCTCTCTCTCTCTCTGTGTGTGTGTATGTACAGGTGTATCAAAGTGTCTTATGAGAGGAAGTTCTTTTCTGCTGTTTGGGTTCCAGTTGAACTCAAATCTTGAGGTTTAGAAGCAGGCACCTTTACCCTCTGAGCCACCTCCCCAACCCAAGAGGCTGTTTTCAAAATAATTTTCCTTCATCTTGAAAAAAAAATGGCATTCTTAGGTGTGGAGAGCTTTTGGGGCCACTTGGCAAGAATTTGACTTTGGGCCAGGACAACGAAGTAGGGCTACTTCAGGCAGGAATTTGACTTTGGAACAGGACAGGGAAATAAGCTCAGGCAGGAATCTGATTTTTAGGCTAGAACAAAGTAGGAGGCTTCAGGCAAGAACATGACTTTGGGCTAGGACGGGGAAATAGGCTCAACTCTAATAATTCCTTAGAAACAGTGATCACGGGACTTTGTTTATTGCCTGGCTTGTTCCTTGACTATTTGTGTTTCTTGTCTTGCTTGTTCCCTTAACCTAGAACTAACCTTATTACTTGCATGTAATTAAAATGGTATAAAAGCAGATTGGGAAAAAATAAACCCACCTCAGGCTCAAAGCTGGCTGGGATCATGCTACAATGTTGTCTAATTGTCTCTTTTCTTTTTAATCCTTTATCCTGTGCTGGAGATCCTGTTGACTGACTAAACTGGCTTGATTACTTAGGGATGGAGAAATGGCTCAGGTGTTCTGTTCCTAACCCCTATATGCCAGCTAGAGGCTGCATGTAACTCCAGTTCTAGGATATCTGACATACTCTTCTGGCTTCTGTGGGCTCCCATGTGTCCATAAAAACCCAAGCACACACATATATACACAAATTAAATAAAAAAATTTAAAGTCATTTTTATTTATCTAGTTTTTGATGGGAGAGCTTCCCCAGAGAGCTTCCCCACAGCTTTATTGGGCTTGTAAGTCCCCTGCACACTGAAGGTTCAGATTGCTTATCTATAATATCTTGTGCTCAATTTTCTTGAGAGCTGCAGGCTGTTCTGGTTTGCATTTGCTCTATTTTTGCCTTGCTGTTCAGGAAGTGGGTGGGTGGGAGGGTAGATGTATCTTAGAACTCAAGAAGCCTTGTAAATATTTTCCTCCTTCTTTGTTGTTAATTATGGGATGTTTAGTATAAAATATACATTCCCCTCATGGCTCACTGAACTTGGAGAGTTTTTTGGGCTAGACTGGATGGCTAGCCAGCTTCGTGGATTTTTCCCCTTGGTCTCTGCTTTTCTGGTTGCTGAGATCACTAGTGCATATCTGCCTGGTATTTGCATGGGTCCTGGGACCTAAACTCAGGTACTTTAACCATTAAGCCCTGTTAGGCAAGCAGTCTACCAACCGGCCTGCGTTTCCAGCCCAAAGGATAAAAGTTTACTCATCACATCGCTGTCTTGTCCTCCCTTTAGACCGCTAAACGCTTTGTGTCTCCCGTCACCCTGAACAACTTTGGGTGTCAACCTTTCACAAGTCAGTCCTTTATTATTTATTTATTTTGTTTGTTTGAGACAGGGTCTGTGTAGCCCTAGCTATCCTGAAACTAGCTCTGTAGACCAAGCTGGCCTTGAACTCTCAGATCCCGCTGCCTCTGCTGTTCTAGCAGTGTGGGCTTGCACCTCTTGGGATGGTCATTTTAAGCCTTGACATTCTCTTCCCAGCCTTTCCCTCTTTCCATACGCTCCTTGCTTTTGGAGTCTGTAGGGTTAACTTAACTGCAGAGTCTCGGGTTTTTCCTCTTAAAAACAGAACCACTATTATCCACAGGATTGATTTAAGGAATAGACGCTGGGCGTGGTGGTTCTCCTGAACTCGGGAGACAGAAGCAGGCGGATCCTTAAGAGTTCAAGACAAGCCTGGTCTACAGGAGTTGCAGGACAGCCAGGGCTGTAACTAGTCTGTATAACTGTAGTTAGTAGTCTGAGTCATCAAAGTATGGGAACTAAGAAATTCTTCACTGTTTGGACATCCCTCCAATCAGAGTGAAGAAGGTTGTTCCCGCCTTCCGTGCCTAAACAGACCAATCACCGTTCCAGAGCATGGCGCGAATCGCCTCTAGAGGACCTTGCACTTACTTGTCTGCGTCCCTGCATTGAGCATATCGACTTGCAACCCCCTTCCCAGCCTCGAAAGAAGGATCCTTTGTCATCCTTGTCCCAACGCCCTTAATCCTATCACCCAAACCGGCTCAGCAGCGGGAACCGGAAGTGTGCACCAGGGACTGGTCCCCAGTGAACTCCGCCGGAAGTGATTGCTAGGGGATCCTTTCGCTCAGCATGGCGGCGATTCCCCCAGACACCTGGCAGCCGCCCAACGTCTACCTGGAGACTAGGTGAGGGATGGAGGCGGGGAGGAATTGACCGAGGAGACGCAGTAGCAGGTTAAGAAAGGCTGGCCTGACTCGCAGGTTGCCCGCACGGAGCTGCGGCCGGGAGTACCTGTGAGTTCTGAAAGGACCTCAGGGAGACTCTCCAACATCGCGGGAGACCTCGGCGACTTCTGCCTACTGTTCTTTTCCTACTCCGTTCATTAGTTCATTTACCCATGCCCGTCTTCATTCATTCACTCACCCACTGTGTGTATGTTGAGCATATCAGCACGTAGGACCTGGACTTTTGAAAACACCTATCTAGATAAAACAGTATATTATAATGGAGACAGATGTATAAACACTATGGGATAAGTAGTAGAGTTGTCTGAAAAAATTGCTTTGAAAGTAGAGGACGATTTTCCCCACCACCCAAGAGTGATCTTTGAGCTGAGGATATGGCTTAGCATGCCTGAGGCCCAGAGCTTGTTCTGCAGCACCATATATATTTGGTGTGGTTGCACATGCCTGTAATCCTAACACTCTGGAGATGGAAGCAAGAGGATCAGAAACTTTGGATCTGGGCTGGGCTGGATAGAATGCTTACCTAACGGTGTGTGTGTGTGTGTGTGTGTGTGTGTATACAAAATTATATATATATATATAGATATAATTAAGCCACTATATATATACATATATGTGTGTGTATATATATAATTATTAAATATATATATATATATAATTAAGCCACCTACTAGTGCAGTGCCTTCAGTGTGCGTGATTGCATTCTGTTTACTATTGATAGCAGCTCCAACAGGAAGGCTTTGTTTTACACACACCCCCTCCAGATTTAGCAGAGAAATGCCACGTTTTTCAGATTTACCTGCAATCCGATTTTCATGGCGATTGAAGGGAACCTTGCTTGGAGCCTGATCAGCCATCTGCTGACTTTAGCCCCACTTCGTCTGCCCCTGCATCCTGAGTGCAGACACTAAGAAAGCTCGAGCCATTGCTCCTAGCTCTACAAAGTGCTCACGTTGCTGGACCTCCTGAAGCTGCTCTATACAGATTCAACTCAGTCTTTACGTCCCTAGAGTTCAGTGAGTGGCATTACAGCAGGAGCTCCTGCCTTGTCTTCTGCTTCTGCCTTATCCTTAAAGGCCCCAGGGGAAGGGAACAAAAGCACTCATACTGGGTGCATATGTGGACATAGGAAGTAACCAGCCTGAGTATTTGCTTTACACATTCTCTTTAGATTTGGTTTTCAGTTAATGTGTGTGGGTGGATGTGTGCCACATGAATGCAGAGGCTGGAGATATTGGAACCCTAGAGATGGAGGTATAGGTTGTGAGCCTCCTGGTGTGAGTGCTGGGAACAGAAGTGTGGCCCTCTGTAAAAGCAGTACATGCTCTTAGCTGAGTCATCTCCAACCCTGTTTAACCCGCTCTTTAATGCACAGACTGCTTTCATTTTTCTATTCAAGTTTGGTTTTAATAGGTGATATATGTTTACACGATCAAAAAATATATAAAAGTTAGAAAAAGTATTTCTTGAACATCCTGCCTCTTCTCTGGTCAGTTGCCATTTCCCCCAGCCCCCAGACTGATGCAGATGTATATAAACACACTTTAATGTCTTTTTAAAAAAGATTTATTTATTTGTTTGATGTAAGTAGTATACTGTCATTGTCTTAAGACACACCAGAAGAGTGTTGAATTCCATTACAGATTATTGTGAGCCACCATGTGGTTGCTGGTATTTGAACTCAGGACCTGTGGAAGAGCAGTCAGTGCTCTTAACCACTGAGCCATCTCTCCAGCCCTTAATGCCTTTTTATTACATCTACAGATGAAGTATAAGGTCTTTTTCCTTGTTCGGGGTTAGTTTCAGAGCCTCAGTACATGCTCTTAGAATTTTGGCTTGTTTATGGTTGTTTTGCTTAGAACATATGCCAGGAGCTGTCCTGCCTGTCACACTCAGGTGATTGGCTATGGCTTTGTTGCTTTGTGGGTCATTTCCTTCCAAGTATGGACTCTGGGCACAGTCAGCTGCCTCACATGGCCCAACAGCAGGAGTGTTGGAGCCGCTGCCTGCTCTGACCTTGCGGTCTAGCCTATGCCATCTGTCCCCACTGCAGCATGGGAGTCATTGTGCTGGAGCTGTACTGGAAGCATGCTCCGAAGACCTGCAAGAACTTTGCAGAGCTAGCTCGGCGGGGCTACTACAATGGCACCAAATTCCACAGGATCATCAAGGACTTCATGATCCAGGGCGGTGACCCGACAGGCACAGGTACGGTTAAGCCAGACATGTCCTAAGTCTCACTCTGTCATGGCTGGATGGTAAGGCAGCCGCAACTTGTGTTTCTGTTTGCTGGAGCTGGTTTGGTTTTGTTCTGAGATAGGTCTCATAGCCCAGGCTACCCTCTTTCTCTCTGAGAAGGATGTAATCCTCTGATCTTCAAGCCCTTACCTCAGTACTGGGGTTTCTGCCTGCTGCCACTCACAGCTTTGGTAGTGCTGGGGAGTGAACCCTGGGCTTAAAGTATACTGGGCAAGCACACAACCGATGGAGCCTTCAGTAGCACCTGCCCCCCACCACCAGCCCTCTGCCAAATGGACTGTATCAGCAGCTGCATGCCTACACACACACCACTACCACCACCAGGGTATCAATGTATCCCAGGTTGTCCTTGAACTCCTGGTCCCCCTGCTTCTACCTCGCACTTGCTGGGTCACAGGTACACAGTGGCTCTGGTTCCTGCTCTCCTCAGAGCTACGTGTGTCACTCACTGGAGAGTAATGTTGGCTCCAGAGCAGAAGAAACCCATGGAGTGAGACGAAGTGACGTGGGATTGGTTCAGGCAGGAGTGAAAAACAGGTGGTCCCAGGCCATGGAGAATACAGTTCTCTGTTCCTTTATTCTAGCTCGCTCATTTGACAGATGCCTGAATCTCTGTGGGTTCGAGGCCAGCCTGGTCTACAGAGTGAGTTCCAGATCAGCCAGAGCTACATAGAGAGACCCTGCCTCAAAAACAAGCAAACAAAGAGACAGGTGTGAACCTGTTCTGCTCCATGATGCTAAGCCCTAGGGACACAGCTGCGAGCAAATGAACAAAGAGACACACACCTACTCAGACAAGCAGGGAGGGGTGGGCTCCAGTTTTAGTAGGAAACCCAGAAAAGGCCTCCGTGGGATGCTGTTGGCGTGTGATGTGTGACTGAGGAGAGCTGGGACCTTGATGTTGGGGGCAGAGCCCGTAGGGGGATAGACCCGATGTCCTGAGTGTGTCCACTGCTGTGTTTTGAGTCAAGTGGCAGGATATGGTCTATGCTTTTGGGGTCACTCTGGCTGCTTCTTGAAGAGGAGATGGAGGGGAAGGAAAAGGAGTGCAGGCCCGGATCAGGAAGAGTTCATTGTCATCCATGATTGACGTACGTGGCGGAGCCCGAGCCTGTGGTGCTGGGAGTGCAGCACTCTGCCATTGGAGCTGCTGCCTCAGCCCAGCGAATGCTTGTGTTGAATTTGCTGACAGACTGAACAGATGGCGTGACAGAAGATGGGCAAGGGTGTCTCTGAGGCCTCTGCCTGGTGGTGAAGGAGGAAGGCTGAGCGTGGAGTAAGGGGAGTGTTTGGAACAGGAAGTCAGGAGCTTGGACTTTGTAAAGGGTTTGGCTGAATTTTTTTTTCTTTTAAAGATTTATTTATTTTTATTTATATACACTGTGGCTGTCCTCAGCCACACCAGAAGAGGGCATCAGATCTCATTACAGATGGTTGTGAGCCACCATGTGGTTGCTGGGATTTGAACTCAGGACCTCTGGAAGAGCAGTGAGTACTCTTAACCACTCCAGCCCTTGGTTGAAATTCTTGAGAATCCTTAAGGATAGCATAGAAATGAATGTGGCTTCAAAGGGAGATCCGGCAGGGTGGTGCAAAATCCAGGACACCCGGGTACCTCTGACCTCCACATGCATGCACACACTTGTAAGTCTATGCAGCCCCGCCCCCGCCCCACCCCACCCCTGCAAACTAAGCACCTGTAACTTCCAGCATTCATGTTGGGTCTGAGGACCTTCCTAGAGTTGGTTCTCAGCCTCTCGCTTGGGCTGTTTTGTGTATTCCAGGCTAGCAGGCCTGGAAGCTTCTATCACATTCTACTGTCTCCATGTCCCATCTTGCTGTGGGAGTGTCAGCATTACAGATGGGCAGCACCGCAGTAGTTTTGACTGAATTCGGGTCAGCAGGTTTGCATGGTGAGCCGTTGCCCAGCCGAGCCATCTCCCTGGCCACGGTCCTGTCTCAGGATTTTTATTGAAAGGACTGAGGGTGTTGTAATTGTGGGTTTGTCTGTTTCAGACTTTCTGCCTCCTGCCTTTGTACTTTAAAAAGGCCATGAGTAGTAGAGTATCATATTGGTTCATCCCCTCAGATAATTTTTAGAAAATTCTGGTCATTGCCTTCTGGTTTAAACATAGTTTCAGGAAATCCGAGGACAGATGTGCTCCCCTCCAGCCCAGTGAGTCAGCCTGTGGGAGCATTTCCCCTCATGCTTACCACACATGCCCCGGGAAGCTGCTGTGTTGTGCCTTCCTCTTCCTTTCTGTCCGTTGGTGAGATGGTCTTTCCTTTTCCCCAGACCTTCCCTGTCTCACCTGCTTTTCAGTCACGTTTGTTCTAGTTTTCATTGTTCCGGAGCTGCATCCGCCCTGTTAGCCGCTGGGTTCCAGTCTCCTCAGCCCAGCTGCGCCTTCTCCCCTCACCCCACCCCTCCTGTCCTGCTGTCCTTGCCTTTGCTGTGGTCTGTCCTATACGTGCCATGCCCTTTCTGTTGATAATATCAGCATCCATGTGTCCTGTCCCCGCCTTGCTTTTGTTCCGGTGCAATGTAGCAGATTCCTGTCATTTTTTCAAGTTTATCTGGTGCCATGTGTCTTCCCCACTGTGAGTTCAAGGTTGCTGGCTCCCACTGTATCCAACCTGAAGAGGAATTGGGGAGCTAACCTGGAACTCAAGGCTCTGCCTGTCTCTGCCTCCCCAGACTGGGGTTAGAGGTGTGTTTGGCCACACCAGGCTGTTTCTTTGTTTCTCTTTAGTTTTGCCTTTGGGAAAAAAAAAATCTTTGTGTTTTTTTCTGTTGTACTGGATATTGAGGCAAGGCAGGATTGATTCCTGACTTTCTGACATTTGTTTCTTTGAAACAGGGTTTTATTATGTAGCCTGGTTGTCTTGAAACTCCCTTTGTAGACCAGGCTAGCCCTGAAATCAGAGATCCAACTGCCTGGAGTTCTAGGATTAAAAGCGTACATCACGGTGCCCACCTCTCCTCGTTGCTGTGACGAAATGAACTTTATCTGTAACAGCACCGAGAGTCCATGCTCATCGAGTGGAAGCCACTCAGAAGTGAACTGTTGGCGCGGTGCCTTCTGTTTGATGGTGGGCCCTCCCGTGTCTCTCTAGTTACTTTGCTGTCTTTCCTAATGTCACATTTCCATGATGTACTTTTAATGAAATTGAAGCACTCAGAAGATTTCCAATAGTGCTGCAGCCTCAAGTATAACAAATGTTTGCGCAGCCTGCCAGCAGGATGTGAGAAAAGCAAGCAGGAAGTAACACACACCCAAGGCGCTAGAGCCTGCCAGCCAGCTAAGGAAGACATGGCTTTTCTAAGAGTTTCAGGTAGATAGCAGGTAACATTGTAGGTCCTCAGTAAGTATATTTCTCCATTCCCACTGCCTGCAGCCTAGCTGCTCAGGAGCCCTTCTTCCCGTGATCTTCCTCAAAGATGCCCTCTGACTTCCTGCATTTCACACTGAGCACTGCCCACGTTGAAATAACTTCACCAGCCCTTTCCTTGGCTTTCTGTGAGCCTTTCATCTGTTTCTGCTTACCCTTCCTCACCTCCAGTTAGGACCCGCCCCCTCCAAGTGCCTCTGTGAGGCCATCTTGCTCTGTTCTTGGCCTTGGATCACATGTGGTCACCGTGCTCAGCGGTCCCTCTCTTTTATGAATCGTCTTGGTCGCCCCAGGAGCACACATGGAACCCGTCTATTGGAACAGTAAGCCATTGTTAATTTCACTCGTTTAGCAAATACTTACTCAGAGTCTACTAGGTATCCGGTACTGTTCCAGGGCCTTTGAGGGGTGTTGAAGCCCAGATGACCAGGCGTTCTCTCTCCTTACACGGAGCGCCCAGCCCCATAGAAACATCGGTTCTGTTTAAGAGGCAGAAAAGGGATGAGATTATGACTACAATTTGTGTTGGTGTCCTGTAGTTGTGTGTAGTATGAGGACTGGACTTTAAGGAATCATAGGACATAACTTTTGGGAAGCCAAGGGAAGCGTGGAGGAGAGCCCATCCTACAGTCACTGGTCCTGTAGCCAAATCCCACTACCTGTTCATTCTTTGACTCTGAGGCCTCTGTAAGTGTCACATATCTCTGAACTGCACTGATAGGGAACAGGAGAGGAGACGTTTAGGCAGTGTCTTAGTTAGGGCTTTACTGCTGCGAACAGACACCATGACCAAAGCAACTCTTATAAAGGACAATGTTTAACTGGGGCTGGCTTACAGGTTCAGAGGTTCAGTTCATTATCATCAAGGCGGGAACATGGCAGCATCCAGACAGGCATGACCCTGGAGGAGCTGAGAGTTCTATATCTTCATCCAAAGGAAGCCAGAAACAGACTGGGCATCCTCAGGCAGCTAGGAGGAAGGTCTCCAAGCCCACCCCCATAGTGACACACTTCCTCCTACAAGGCCACACCTTCTAATAGTGCCACTTCCTGGGGTGAGCACATGCACACCATCACAGGCAGATTGATCATCAGTGGGGAAGGCATGGGGTCAGGGTAAGATGGGCCCTGTTAACGCAAATCCCACCAAGGGTGCAGGTTAATCCAGCATGGTCAGATTTAACTTGTCACTAGGGACCCTTGTGACTGGAGTAAGAAATAAAATACCTGAGAGGCTGAGTCCAGCTGGGATTCTCGGCAAGGTAGGGTCACGTCCAGGTGCCAGGCAGTGCTGTGGAGCCCAGTATGCTTAGACCCGAGTCCTGGTCCCACATGGTCACTTGTCACACATACAGGTTAGGTAATTTTTCAGAGCTCTTGTCAGGAGGTAGTGACCACGCTGTCTACTCCCAGGGTTATCGTGACAGCTAAGTGAGCTCTTGTTGGAAAAGTAGTTGACAAATCCTTGGCATGGGAACATTTAAAAAGTATTATTTATCTTGGTTAATTTATTCAGCATTTCACAGGTACCTGCTAGACTCCCTCTGTGGGTCTGGCTGCTATGGACAGGAGTCAGCAGGGAGGTTGCCTTATGAGAAGGCAGCTGGTGAGCCAGTCCTTTGCTGTTGAGTGACTTGAAAATAGTGGCTGTTAGGTAGGGGGCAGGGCACCTCCACCTTGGCATTATCGGGTGAGGCTAGGTGGTTCTGATGTGGGCTGGACTGGCAATGAAGGATGTTTAGCAGCTGGCTGGCCTGGCATCCACCTGCTAGATAGTAGACCCTTCAGTTATGACAACCAGAACTGTTCCTGACATTAACCGGTATCCGCAGGGCCGCAGCCAACCCCCGTTGAAAACTGCTGGGCTAGAGGGCAGAGCAGTGCTGTTGGTAGTGTGTGTGTGTGTGTGTGTGTGTGTGTGTGTGTGTGTGTGTGTGTGTGTAAGACCTCTCTGATAAGGTTGACTAGGGCTCCGAATACCAGGGTTGGGGCAGGAACACTCCAGAGGGAATACAGTTAGACGCTATAGATCAGTATGCTTGCCAAGACACAGTTCAGGAGCCAGCGAGGGACAGTGAGCACAGATTGTGATGTGGATCGTGGATGTGGTCCTGAAAGTGGTGAGGTGCATACAGAGGGATTGAGGCAGGACCTGGAGGAGCAGAGCTGGGCTGGAATCCAGAGGGAGCTGGATGGGAGAGTTGGGTGGCTGTAGTTTGGACCAGGGTGAGCCTGGGAAGCAGACTTGCTGGCATGCTCAGCTGTTCAGAGATTTCTCAGAGGAAGAGCTGTGTTCTCAGGGCACCATGGGCCTGCCCCCTGTGAAAGAAGGTGCCAGTGGAAAAGGGGCTGCCAGGGACAGAGGAACACTGGGAAGTCTTGAAAGGGGTGACACCAGCTGTGAGAGGTTGCTGGGGACTGAGGGAGGCCCAAGGGGGACAAGTGTGTGTGGAGAGTCCTCAGGACAGAATGACCACAGTATTTCTTATCATGTGCCAGTCAGAGAGTGGTAGAGAAGGGAGATAAGCGTGTTCCTGTGAAGGGGACATAGGACATTGAGGGACTGAGGAGCTGGGGTTTTGTTCTGCTTTTAAGATAGGAAATACTAACAGTGTGCTGACAGGGAGAGCTGAGGCAGGACAGTTGTATTTGCAGACTGCCTTACAGGGGTAGCCTTGGGTACTTGTGGTGGGTAATCTGACAGCAGTTCATAGGTGGTGTCAGTGACAGAAGGAGAGAGGGAGGGGAGCAGGAGTGGCGGGGGAGGGGAGCAGGCCAGGCTGATGGCTGGCCACTGTAGACAGTGACTGTCTGCTGCCCAGGGAGGCACATGGCTCCCTTACTTAGTGGGCTCAGTATTGCTGTGCTGACTTCCTGGGCACCTACGTGACCTCTGAGGTGGTCTGCGCTGTCATTACTAAGTGGGCATGTCATTGGAGGTGCTTTGGACACTTAGAAATGTGGCAGAGATCATGACCACGTTGTTTCTCCCACAGTATAAACTGAGCTTGCCTTATCTTTCTCTCTGCCTCTCAGCTTCTGGCCTTTGATCTTGGCCTTGTGTCTTACGGTTGGGAGGCTTGAAGCTGCTTTTGAAGGAAGATGAGAAACAGCTGCTGGGAAATGCAAGGCGTGCTCTAGCTATGTTGCTACAGAAAGCCTGCTAAAAAGTAGGCTTATTTATGTTATAAGACAGAACCGCACCATCAGCCTCAGCTGGCCTCAAAGGGGCTGCCCTGTACCTGAGGCCAGGAAAGATGGGTAGAAAGCGCTGGGAATGCTCAGGGGGCAGTGACCTGAAGTATTTGTTGGAGGTTTTGTCCCCAGAGGGGAGGAGAGGCTTGTACTGATCAGCTGACCTGATGCTGAGTGCCCGTGGTCCTCCTTATAGGCTGCTGTTCACTGTGGTGCTTTTTGGCCTAGATATGAGTCTGCTGCCTGTCATGGTGGGTTGGGGACAAGTCACACCAAGCATAGTAACTCGTGTCAGCCCACGCTTCGTGTGTCATGCCTTTAACATCAGTCTGTTCCTCTTGAGGGTTTTAGGGGGCAGGGTTGGGGGGAGGAGGATGCTGGAGAGTATTGGAAATGGATGGCTTTATTTATTTGTTCTTCTGATCCTTCAGCTAAGAAATCAAGAAAGATAATTTATTGTACACGATGATTTGTTGGCCACGGGTGAGACCCGGACCAGTCTGGAATGCCACAGGTCCAGAACAGGGAGGGGGCCAGCGGGCTGTTTGATTGTAAAGCAGTCAGTCTCCCAGGTGGTCTTGGCGAGCAGATGAAGGTCTAGATCCATCCATTTTGACTTATTACCGAGAGTAGTGAACAGTCCAACAACTTGTGCCAGCATTTCAGCCAGTCTTTAGCACCTTTTCCTTCCTTCCTTCCTTCTTTCCTTCCTTCCTTCCTTCCTTCCTTCCTTTTTTTCCTGTCTTTTTTTGGACAATTTCTCTGTATAGCCCTGGCTATCCTGAATCTTACTCTGTAGATTCAAAAATCCACCTGTCACCTGCTGTCGATGGGGAGGGACTGTGGGGACCCGGGGTTGGCGAGTTGGGGTCTTGATGGAATTTGCTACTGGTGTTTCTTGGTCAAGGGAGGCCCTTGAAGTTTGTTACGGTTTCTTTTCTTCCTCTTTTATGTATGTGCAACCTGTATGTTGGATATGTGTTTCACAGAGGCCGGAAGCATGTCATTCAGTCCTGGCCAGGGACCACAGCTTGTGGGGCCTGTGCCAGGCGCTGGTTCTGCTGAGCAGTGTCTGCACAGGGAGCTGCTGCTGAGGACACCTGTCCTCCTGCCTGGCCGCCCCTCCCTACTCCTTGTGTCCTCAGGAATGGCAGCACAGGGCGTCCTACTGGTCTTTTCTGTAAACTCTTCAGAGTTGAGCAGGGTTATGAAAGGTGAGCTCTGAGTAAATCGTGTTCTGGAAAACCCAGACCTTTGGTCCCAAGATGCCGAGAGATGAAAAGGGCCTCCTGCGCCATCCTCATGTGTCCTTGGTTATTTATAGTCTCCACTGTGTGGCGGCTCTTGACTGGCTTGTACCTTAATGTTTGTAGTGGCTTTTATGTGGTGGCTTTCAGGCTCCTGTGCTGGCTAGTGTTTTAAGTCAACTTGACACAAGCCAGAGGCACTTGAGTGGAGGGAACCCCTGCTGAGCTGTAGGCAAGCCTGTGGGGCATTTTCTAATTAGTGATTGCTGTGGAAAGCCCGATCCATTTTAGGTGGTGCCATCCCTGGGTTGGGGGGTCCTATGAGAAGGCTGGCTAAGCATAGTATACAGCTTATGTCAAGCCAGTATACAGCCATGTCCCATAGCCTTGACATCAGCTCCTGCCTTTAGGTCTTTTCTCTGAGTTCTGCTCTGAAAGCCTTCAATGAGGAGTTGTGATATGGAAGTGTAAGTAAAATAAACCCTCTCCTTCTCAGGTTGCTTTTGGTCATGGTGTTTCATCGAAACAATAGAAACCCTACCTAGGGCAGTTCCCTAAGAGTAGAAGCCTGAGACTTGGAGTACAGGCTTCACTTTGCAGGTGTAGCGCCTGTTCTGGGCAGAGGAGGTGAGTTAGGGGGCATGCTGGGGACTCCTGCCACTTCCAGGATGAGCTTGTACATACTGGGGTTTAGTCCCCTCATCTTCCCGCAGTGCCCTGAACCTGCCCCGGGTGGGAGGCTTCCCCGGTCCTGCTGGGTCTTACCCATTTGTCTTGGATTTTCTTGCTTGAGGATTCTGACAGCCTAGGACTTAAAGCAAGGACTGAGGCAAAGGCTTTAAAAACAGCTGGGTGGTGCACGTCTCTGCCCCAGCACGCAAGAGGCAGGTGCAGGCGGATTTCTGAGTTTTCGAGGCCGGTTGCACCTTGAGACCCTGTCTCAGATGAACAACCTAAAATCTAACAAATAGTATAAGCTGGGGCTCAGAGGCTTATATTTTATTAATAAACCTCGGCCTTATTCCCCTACTAGCTCGAAACTCCCAGAACCCATTTATACCATTCAGTCTGTCACCTGTTTCCCAGAGTCCTGCTCTTTGCTGGATGTCCCACCTGCTAGCCCGACCTCAGGTTATTGGCCATCAGCTCTTTTGACAGGTGATGCCTTTACACAGTGCACAAGAGATTATATCCCTCAAAGAGACACGAGGTTGCTTTGGTACTCGGGCCAGCTGGACACCTGCTGTCACAAGCTCCTGTTCAGCAGCTGTCTTGGGGAGGACAGACCCTGCTTCCCAACTGGTTTCTGCTGCAGGTAGACTCAAAGCCAGAGCTCAATTACTCTGCCAGCTGAGTCTGGTCATGGCTGCTCAACGTGGACAAACCTGTAGCTCAGCCAGGCTGTGACTGGTTTATAGTCTGTAAACTCTGCTGAGAGCCTTCCTGCCTCCTGCTAGGTTTTTCTATGTGAACACCGTATTTCCTTGCTTTTCTTTGAGAAAGGTTCTTGTTACTGTAGCTCAGGTTCGTCTTGACCTCATCAGCCTCCTGCCTCAGCCTCCACAATGCAGCAGTTACAGGTGTGGGCTTTAAGTCCCCTTCATTTATGCCCCTTCGCTCCAGGAGGGGAACCTGCCCAAGCTTACGTGCCCAGCACCGTGCCTGCCGTGCTGGACTTGGTGGTGGAGTTTGCTAGCAGGCCACCAGTCTGTCTTCCCTTTACCACCCATGCCAGCTTCTCTGTGCCCTGTGTCATGTGATGCTGCCCCACTGTGCGTGTCAGTGCCAGCGCTGTCCCCCCTAAGCTGGTAGACTTCCCTTTCCGTCACCTCACTTAGGGGAGGCTGTGGCCATCCCGGGTTCTCCTACAGCAGTGGTGTGGCGTGCGGGCTGGTAGGGTCTGTGCAGGAGGTAGGCCCAGCAGAGCTTGGTGGTCAGTGGTGAGTGCTGGGCGGGGGGCGGAAGCACTCTTGCTCACATACTTGGGAACGTGCTCCCTGTCGGTCATGAGTGGAGGTTTTCCGTAGAGGGGGGTGCACAGGTGCCCTTTAGGTTCTGTCCAGCTTCCTGCACGTTGTCACAGTAAATGCTAATTTAACAAGCAAATGGTATTGTCTCACCTGAATGAAGCCAGTGACTGGAACGTTGTAATGTGCCTTTCCCATCCCTGGACTCTGATTGTGTCCTTTGACCTCAGTCTCTTCTTGTGGTGAGGCAGACTGGGCAGTTCACTGCCTGTCTTCTGATTGGACAGGTCGAGGTGGCGCATCTATTTATGGCAAGCAGTTTGAAGATGAGCTCCATCCAGACCTGAAGTTCACTGGTGAGTGTGCGATCCGGCTGGATGGGCAGGACAGAGAGTGCATATTGAAAGCCTGCTTGTTTGGCTGTGATTCAAGGTGAGTACCTGACACCATGGCATGGTGCCAGGCAGCTGCCCAGCCGTGGCGCCACAGAGTGCCCTGGCAGATGAAAGGAGACGGCGCCTCTTGAGAATCCTCAGCAGATCTGCTCGTGGTCTGAGTTCTGGACTCCACTTGTTAAATGTCATGAAGGGCTGTCTGGAGCTTCCTCCAAGCAAAGCGAGGCCTTGCTGGTTCTTGTGAGGGAGTGGGTAAGGTTGGCCAGTGGTTAGTGAGGCACAGCACAAGAGAAGCTGGAGAAGGATGGAGGCAGAGGCATGGGGGGCTACTACGGTTATGCAGGAAGGGTCCACCCTGCCCCTAGACAGTGTGGCAGAGAGGGACGTCCTCTGTCTGCAACAGTGCTGCCATTCTGACAGCTGGAGGGGCTGTTGTTCATGCGCCTTTCTCTCCTTATGTCCCCCAGGGGCTGGGATTCTCGCAATGGCCAACGCAGGACCGGACACCAACGGCAGCCAGTTCTTCGTGACCCTGGCCCCCACACAATGGCTAGACGGCAAGCATACCATTTTTGGCCGAGTGTGCCAAGGCATAGGGATGGTGAATCGAGTGGGCATGGTGGAGACAAACTCCCAGGACCGCCCTGTGGACGACGTGAAGATACTTAAGGCGTACCCTTCTGGATAGATGGGGTGCTGTCTCCAGTACATCCAGGTCCTAGTGAGCTGTTTTCCAGATGACACGGGGTGCCGAGATTCAGCATCATGCATACCTACTCTGAACCAGGGGTCGTCTCTGGGGACATTTGCATTCTGGCCGACAGTCACAGACTTGAGAAGCAGGCTGCGTGGATGAGCTGCACAGCCCCTTCCAGCCTCCAGCGCGAGTTCTCCAGGAACATGCGCAGCTCTCTCTTCCTCTCAGAGCCCGAGCATCAATACCGCTGCTTCTGACACAAACATCCCACGCAAAGCCATATTGAATTGTTGCCAAATGAAAACTGCATCCAACAATCAAGTTGCTAAGAAGGTGTCAAGTGGGGAATGATAATGTGTAATGGCTGGGCAGTGTGTCTCTGAGAGGAAGCAGGAGTGTTGGCCATTTTCCTCCGGGAGGGAGTGGGAGTTTAGTAAGCACAAGGCCAGACCTTCATGGACCTCCCCACGGGAAGTGACACTCTTTAGGGCTTTAGAGAAAATAGGTAAGAGGTTTTGATGCATGATGTCTTTAGTTTTTTTATTTTTTTACTTTCTAGATTTGAAGGGGGTCGGGTAAGAAGAAGGGTGTTTATACCTATGAAATACACAACTTCCAGAATAAAACACCACTGGTAGTTGGAATCACTGCTGTGGTCTGATATTGTTCTAGATTCTCGGCTTTTTTTTCTTTTTGAGACTGGGTGTCACTGTGTAGCACTTGCTGGCTTAACTTCCTATATATAAACCAGGCTGGCCTCGGACTCAAGTTCTGGGACTAAAGGCATGTGCCACCACACCCAGCTCTTGGAGGAGAGGGGTACTGCAGCGTTTCTGTCTTCAAGATTCACGCCCCTGTGGTCTCCAGTCTCTGTTAGCTTCCCCTGTGCAAGAGCAACTCATGCTGGAAAGAGGCAGATCCAAGGGAGGCCTCAAGTGATGTCCCGGATGCTGCGGGCGGTCGGTCTGGGGGGGGGGGGGGTGAGCTGCTGGTGAACCCGGATGTGCTCTGTGCTCTAGTTACTCAGTCCCTGAGATCAAGCACCGAGCAGAAGCAACCTGCAGGAGGAAAGGGTTCATTTCATCCTCCAATTTTCAGGTCACAGTCTACCATCCAGGGAAGATGGGGCAGGAACAAACCAAGCAGAGACCACGGGAGTGGCTGCTCCCTGGCTTGCTTCCCTTGCTTGCTCAGCGGTCTTTCTTAAATAACTCAGGCCCACAGTGAGCTGTGTGGTCCTTATCAATCAGCATCAAGAGAATGTCTCACAGGGCAGGTGAAAGCGCTTCCTCCGTTGAGGTTTCCTCCTCCCCAACGTGTGTCAAGTTGATTCTGTGGGAGGAGAGGAGATCCACTGCATGGCTTTGCTTTCTCACACTGGGAGCTTCTTAAGGCACGGTGTGCTTGAGAGCCATTGAGTGTGCACTTTGGGAAGTGGCCTAAGTTCCATTCCACAAGCCTTACCCTTCAAGCTCTTCCTCCGGGCAATGAAACAAACCTTCCTGGCTTCTAGAAAAGTCTCCGCACACAGGCCAAGGCAGCTACTCGTTGGCTCAGCACGGGGCCTCAGAGAGGGAACGTGAGTGTTTAATGTTTAACAGTCACTAGTGACTGCTAGGAAGCCTCCACGTGCAGGGTCCACGTCTGGTTAACACGGATCCCGCTGAATTCGCCTGTTAGCTGTGTCACACTGTCAGGGTAAGTAAGCCATTAGATCATTAGACCATTGGTGTGACAGTAAGTGCCCTGCTGTTTCCACCCTGGGTGATGGGGAAGGCTCCAGTTTCTGACTTAGAGAGTAATGAAGGGCTGAGAGACGTGTGGGGCTCAACAAAGGACAGGAAAGAGGTAGCCTTTGTGGGAAGATTCTAGACTTAGAAGGTTTGCGGTTAGGAGTAAATAAGTCAGCGGAAGGAGCCCAGAGCCAGGCGCCCATGCCGTGAGGCGTGTGAGCTGGCCTGTCGTGAGGCGTGTGAGCTGGCCTGTCGTGAGGCGTGTGAGCTGGCCTGTTGAGAGCTGGCCCTCTGTGCCTGGGCGCAGTACATTCAGGCCTCTGGAGATGGTGACTCTGGTTCAGCTGCCACACTTTGGATAGGAAGTCACGAAGTCACATTAGTCTAACGGGAACCTGAAGAGGGAATTTTTTCCGACAGCATAAGGCGGGCAGGTCCTTGACCCCACCGTCTGCCTCTTGTGGTACTGGGAAAGAAGAGAAAGCCCAGGCTGAGTTCAGTGCTTCCCTGGCTCTGTTTGCTGAGATGGACACCAGAGGACAGTGCCCTGCTGTGCCCCTTAGGAACACTTGGGTACCTGCAGTGTGAGCACCAGAGTCAGGTGGAGTACCCCGTGGGAGAAGTGGCAGAGAAGGGAGAGGACACCTGTGAAGCAACCTGAAAACATGTCTTCCCTTGGGCTTCTTGTTATTTTCGACAGGTCCTTGTGTATCCCAGGCAGCCCTTAACTCTAGCAGGGAATGATCTTGAACTTTCCTTATCTGGGTCGGGGTCAGAGGCTGGCCTTGAACTCATGGCAGTCTCTGCAATGGGATTGCAATGGGATTGCAGTACTGCTCATAGCAGAACATGTATTCAGCCTCTCTCTCTCTCTCTCTCTGTGTGTGTGTGTGTGTGTGTGTATACGTGTGTACGTGTGTGCGTGAGCATGCATTCCATCCCAGTTTGGGGCAGAGAACCCAGCAGCTCCTGTTTGGCAGGTAAATGCTCTGACTTCTACCCTACTTCTCTGTGCCCATCCCCCAGGAGCCTGCCCTCACAGCCTCCTCCCTCCCTGCTCTGACCTCTGCAAGGCCCTGCCTCATTCTTATTCCGAGCTGTCTTCCCGGCACCTGAGTGAATCAAATAAAATATCCTCCATCAGAAAAAAAGATGGAGGCTCACTGGCCGAAATAGCTGCACCCAGAGTCATAGACCCTGGTTTTGGCTGGCGTGACAGCAAAAGCCTTTTCCACTCAGCCCTCTGGAAGTCCTCAGCTTCGTTTATTTTTGGATCGTGTCTCCAGAATATGTCAAAATAGCTTTCCCCACAAACAGCGAATGGCTCCTACCCCCAGATCCTCGAGCCAATCTGAGCCTCCCCGTGGCCCCTCCGGCACCACGCTTGCAGGGTGCGGAGGAGGAAACATTGGCAGGAACATGTGTTCAGGCTGGGTGCTTCCTGCCAAGAAGCACTTTGTGCCCTCAGAAGCAGGTTCCATAGAAAAGGCTCCTGTGATTTAGGTAAGTGCCAAGAAAAAAAAAACAAAAAACGGTCCAGCAGCTCTGGACACATGAGACAAAATTGCAGGCGGCAAGAATGGGAGGCAAGGCTGGTTTGGCCCCACGGAGAAATTGGATTCCTGTTTTTCCAAACTGGTGATTTAGAATCCCTGCCTGCGGTGGCAAGTCTGAGACCAGCCTGGTCTCATAGGGAGATCCGTCTCCAGGAGGAAACAAACAGAAAATTCAAGGGTTGTATCTGGGTGGGAGAAATGCCTCAGTGGTTAAGAGAGGGTGTTTGCTTCTCTTGCAAAGGACCAGCGTTCGTCTCTCGGCCCCCACATGGCGATTCACAACTGCCGGTACCTCCGATTAACTCAGGGCATCCGACTCTCTCTTGGCCTCCGTGGGCTCCTGTACTTATCATACTCATGCGAACATACTCACCTATTATAACAAGTCTTCTTAAGTCCCCTGGCTAAAACCACGGGTTAAAATGTGCAAGCACAGGAGTGTGAGGACTCTGTGTCACCTTGGAGAGCCACAGGACACCTTGAGTCTCCTTGTTTGTCGGGCTAAGGTTTGAACTTGGGCCTTTTGAGTCTGAATGTAGGTCAATTTGAGAAGATTCCTCCAGCTGCCAAGTTCCCGTTTTTTGGTATTTTGTGCTATTTTGGAAGTCTGCCACTAGAGGCCACTATGAGTACAGTTTAGCCTTGCAGCTGCTTCAAGAAGCAGAGACACCTTTCAAGATTTTACTAAGCCAAGCCAGCTGCTCTTGCAATGAGGAAAACCAAGGACTGCTCAGATTGCCACCGACTAGAATGGAGCCTTTCAGCAGAGTCAGCCTACGAGAGCTTCGTGGGCCGAGGTGCTCCGTCTTCTGTCAGCTGGTCTAGGCAGTCACTCCCATGTCTGGGTGGCAGGAGACCTGGGCTTGGCTGGGTATGTGCCTGGTCCTAAAGAGCTGGCTTCTCCTTTCTGTTTAGTCCTCTCCTGCGCAGTAAAGTCATCCTTTCTGTGGGTGATCCGGAGTCCTTCACTGACATTCAACTTGAGTGTTTATCTTTGTTTTTGTATTGAGACAGGATCTCTCTATATCCCTGACGGTCCTGGAACTCTCTACAGACCAGACTGGCCTTGAACCCAGAGATCCGAGCACTGGGATTAAAGGCACACGCCCCCCCCTACCCCGGTGTATATTTTTGTCTTCATCACCCAAACCAACCAACCTCTGAGGCTGACCTTATTACACCCATTTCTAGATGAACAAACTGAGGACCAAAGCCCAGTAGAGTAAACGAACAGATGGAACAGTGGTGCTAGCAAGGAGCAGACTTGGGGATTTCTTGCTGAGTTTAGCTCTTTTTCGGCTGTCCTCATTCTTGGTACATAGAGGGGGACAATGACCTTTCAGGTGGGGACATCCACCCTGCTCCGTACTCTCAAGCCCCTTCCCAGAAGCCGGCTGCTGGGGCCCAGGACACACACGTGATCCTGATCAGTGCATTAATTGGGTCAGAAGTGTAATGGCTGAACCGCTGGGCTCGGTTCATGGAAATCACTTCCCTCTCCTCAAGGGTCTGGCTGGGCTCCATTAAGAGCTGTGCCCTGTGTGCTCAGTACAGGCAGAGGCGGTGCGGAGGAGGGGCCCGGCACATCTCTGCTTCCTCATCAACTGACAGGAAAAGTGGCTATTCCAGGTCAGCACATATGTGTAAGAAAAGCCATCAAAGGAAGGGGAATCCACAGTCCACCATTGTCCTCAGCCACATTCAATCCGGAAGACTCTGCTTCTGTGGCTCCCTTTCCAGAAGCAGGAGGGACGAGGGAGTTGCTTGGTGAGCTCAGGTGCTGGGCAGACCTGTATTCTTGTAATGTTTCCAACGGGTGTTCAACACAGGGCTGCAAAATTCTCTTCCTCTCTGCTCTGCTTTGTCCCTCCTTCACACTGGAAGTTGGGGTGTGTGTGTGTGTGTGTGTGTGTTCGCGAGTGCAAATATTATGCATGGAACCCAGAGCCTGGCACATACTGTGGAAGATCTATGCCATGGACTCATACCTCTCCCCCTATCTTTTCCCTACTGGGGGGAACCTAATAAACAGAGATCCCAGAAGAGAGAGTGGTAAAATGCCTGCCCTGTTCTAAGCTGGCATTAGCTCCAGAGCTTGACACCTGATCCTCGCCTAGGCACTGATGGAATTATCAGAGAACCGAGGAACAGATGTTTCCCTCGATCAGGGCAGCTGTTCCTAGCCAAAGGTAGAGGAGGTAGGCCACCTTTGTGTCTGATGAGCTGCTGGGAGTGGGAGGCAGCTAATAAACTCAGGGAAATCACACGGCAGGCAGCTGAAGACTCCAGCAGGCATGGCAGGGCAGGGCCTCCGGGACCTCAGCTTGCACACAAAGCCAGGCTCCTGGCATTCTGCGCACATTTCAGTTACCTCTGCAGCCAGGCAAGCAAATATGAGTCGCATGGCATGAAAATCAATTTAGAGCTTAGGAGGGGGGAGAGGATATTTCATCCTCAGTAGCTTCCCAGGCAGCCCTGTACCGGTACCACTAGGAGAGACAGCAACAGCCCTCTCCTCTCTCTCCCCCCATTTTTTAGACTCCCAAGGGAGAGAGCGCCAGGGATTTTGTAGCCAGTCAGGGGAGAAGGAGGAGTTCCAGGAATGGAATTGGCCAAGAGGCTGTGTCTCCCTGCTCCTCCTCAGCTTGGGAAGACATTATGCTGACTGGTGGGAGTCCGTCAGGGCAAGGAGGGGCTGAGTCTGCTTTTCCAAATTTGCTTGAGACCAAATGTGAGGAGTCAAGTCTCCCATTTTCTAAGATGCTCAGACACGGGGGGAGAGGGTCTTAACATGGAGCAAGGAGTTTGGCAAGCCCCAAAGCAAGCGAGCCTGCCACACGAAGGAGGGAGGAGGCTGTTTTCAAATGGAATTAGGAGCTGGGGGTGTAGCTAGGTGGTAGAGTGTTTCCTGGATAGGCCTTAGCTTCCAGCACTATAAAGGGAGTTGGGGGCTGGAGGTGGAGAGATGAAAACTTGGACCCAGGGCTGAGGCTGGGCAAAACCAGATTGTGGAATCCCGGTAAGAACCCAAGCCTTCTGACCCCCAGCCCCACCCCACCCATCACGTACACAAAGCAGAAGTGGAGCACTGGTTAGACTATGGGGTCCGGGCTAATCTAGAACGGGGGGGTCTGATGCACAGGCTGAAACAGAAGGTGGGAGCATCCAAGCTTGCTCTCCTGTTAGCAGGGCTGAGCACACGGACCTCATTGTGGGGTCAGAAATGTCATATCCATGTGTTAATGAGGTGAAAGTTAAGGCAACCATCCTTCCTAGAGGGAGCTGAGGTAAAATGGTTCATGCTGAAAATCCCTGGAGGCTGAGGAAAGCTGATGAGTTCAGGGCCAGCTTGGGTTATGGTCAGATCAAGGTCACCATGGACCTAGACTGGTAACAGTTCATTTGGTTGAATGCTCGATGAGTTTGATCCTCAGTACTACCTAAAACCAAGTACTGTGATCCCAGCGCCCTAGAGGTGGAGGCAGGGCCATAGAGAATTTGAGGCTAGCCTGGACTACATGAGATCCTGTCTCCAAAAGGAACAAAAACAAACAAACAAAAAAAAAAAAAAAAAAAAAAAAACCCACCACCAACAACAACCACAACAACAAAAACCCAGGCTCTAATTTAAATCTGAGCATTTATTAGCTTTTCTTGCTAATTACCACTCACTGGCAAACAGCCCTGAAGGGGCTTCTTTCCCTCCACGGGCCTCAGTTTCCAGATCTGCAGAGCCGTCTTTGAGGTCTGCAATCCACACCAAACTGATTCTGGATGAAGTTTGCCCGGGAGGGGAATCAAGCCTGTGATGTTTTTTGCTGGGATGTAGTGAGAAGGACCAGAGGATGGGCGTTGCTCTGAGGATCAGGAAGTCAGCATGGGGGTCAGGGTCTCAGCCTACAGGACCCCGGGCCTCACATCTTGAGCAGGCTCTTAGCTCGGGAGAATGAAGCTGCTGAAGCCGGCTCAGTCCAGGTTCTTCACCTGAGGAAGTAAACTGCTCAGGATTGAGCAGGATGCTCTGGCCACCTGACCCCTCCTCCACCTTAGAGATGGTTGAAGCAGAGATTTGTTAAGTGGAACGACAGTGGTTAGGACTGAGTAGGCGGCAGCTGTGTGATTCTTGATGCTGTGTTCGTGGTGGGTTCTCAGTAAATAAGATGGAGACATCTTATCCTTCCTTTCTGCGAGGCTCCCGCCCCAGACCCTGACAGTGTCAGCCAGATGGTTGACACACAGTTCCCTAGCTTCGTTCAAGACACGCGGAATAAATGTTTAATGAGGTGTGTGTTGGGCACTCGTCTGATGGTACTGAAGAGGACTCTGGGGGTCTTTCCAAAGGACCTGGTGCTTCCAAGGGCAAGAGTGGGCATTTCAGATGAATCGAGGGCCTGCCACACGTGATCTGTTGTGACCTGCACTGTCCTCCGGTGCTGGATCAACAGTGAACAAGACAGTCCTAGTCTGTGGAAAGCTTTTCCTAGTGGAAAGACAGACAAAAGGAAAGAACACAGAGATAGGCACTGGTGAGTGACTTGCTCCTATGGTGGGGAGAGTTCTGGGGAGGGGTCTTGTGAGGGTCTGGGGGTGTTGAAACAGACAGGAACACTCTTCCAAGCAAGGGAAACAAGAGCAGGTATAAAGGCCTGGGTGGAGAACTGTAGGCCCAGGAAGGTCTGTGTGGCTGACTGTGGTCACTGGAGTGACCAAAGAGATGCAGCCAGAGAGGTGAATGCAATGTTCTGGTGTGTGGGGTGTATGGGGTGTGTGGGGGGTGTGGGGTGTGTGTGGGGGGTGTGTGTGGGGGTATGGGGGGTGTGGGGGGTTGGGGGGAGGCCTTGAGCAGAGAATGATCTGTGCTACATGCATTAGTGTATTCTCTCTCTCTCTCTCTCTCTCTCTCTCTCTCTCTTTCGTGAAGGTTCTAGGTCCTGGACTATAAGGGCAAGAGGCCTCCATCATCTGGAGAGAAAGGATGGAGGGAGAAGGCCAAAATGAAAGGCAGGCCACAGAGGGCCAGTCCATTGGGAACTGGTCCCAAGAGAAGTGAATCCTGGGCTAAGAAACAATCTGGGCTTCACTTTGAGTTGGTGGCAGGATGGGGAGGGAAGGGAGCCCAATATCCTTCTGGCCTCTTCCGCCCCATTGGAAATGGCTCCGTCCCACCCTGAGGCAGGTCCTCACTGCTCTTGGGTACCTCACTGTTATGAGTGGGGTTCCTCACTGGGGAAGACTCTGATGACCTGACAGCTAAGCTTTTCAGCAATCCAAGGGGTTAACCTACATGGTCTGTGAGCCAAGCCCCTTCTTGTATTTCTAGTAGTGGATAGAGTCAGATTCTTCATCTCACTCCCTTCCTGCTGCTATGGTGGTTTCAAGTTTCCTCCTGCCACTGGCTCTCCTCCTACAGGGTATTTACTGAACTTCTAAATCAGCAGGTAATGGGGGAGGGGGTTCAAGTACAACTCACGCCTCTAAGTAAGCTACACACCCTGCCTGGTTCAAGGCTGTGTTCACTCGACAGTGTTCTCAGGTATAGCATGGGTACCCCGCCTTGCACACTCCCGCTCCAACCTCACATCAGCTTTCTCCCATCCTAACCAGGCAGATTCGAGGGCAGGCTAACTCAGAGTGCCTCTGGAGGGGAGGGGCTGAGCGGAAGGGCGACTGCAGCTGCCTCTTCTGCAAGGAGCTTGGTCCCCAGCCCTCAGTGCTTTTCCCCTCCTTATAGATGCCGAGAGCTGCCTCTCAAAATTGCTCTGCCGTCATTAACACCAAGAATCAGGTCAGATGAAGGCCGTCTGCAGTCTTGACGGCAAAATGCTGACGCTGATTATCTTAGTTCTTTCGGGCACGGCCCGGGTCCGTGCTCAAGGTTCTTAATCAGAGGAATGATGGTGCTTCCGTGGCGGGTGGGCCGGGGTCAAGGCTACTTCTGATCTGGATTCTAGACCCCCAGAATCAGTCTGTAGCATGCGATGGGTCACCAGAGGGTTTGCCAGGATGTCACAGGTGGCCCGGTAAACAGAATACCATGATACCTTCTAGAGAACAAATTCACCCAAAATGCATTCCCCTCGGGTTTGCTTTAAACTACCAGTGAGTGAGTTGTTTGAGCAAAGATCGGAAGCCACGCTCTGGACACTCATTGGAGAGTTGTTCTGGGCCTGACTGTTTTGATGGCCATGGGGCAGAGAAGTGTCTCCCAGACCTCCTCTCCGTCGGTAACCCCTTTTTGGATAGGCCAGTGGCAGCTGGAACCTGCCTCCTGGCCTCATCTTCTACCCCCACCAATCTTTAGCCTTTACTCTAGACACACCTCTGGCCTGAGTTCTACAGTCGTCCCTCAGCCTCACTGGCGATGGGGCAAAAGCTAAGCCCAGTGCACCTGTTGGAGTCTGCATCTCGGGCTGAGACTTCTGGCTCTGGGACCCTCTCAGCCACCCCGTGTGTCAGGCTAGCCCTGTCAGAAGGTGAGTCCTTCTAGAGCATGGAGCTGGCAGCCATTTTAGCCAGGGAGCTGAAAGCTGGCAAAAGCCGCTATTTGGGCAGATGGGGTGAGAAGAGCCCTAGGACCCAGTGCTTGTGCGGTGGCAGTGGCCCTCCCAACCACCCTGCCTTCCCTGACCTCTCAAACACTCTGTCCAAGTCGGTCTCAGGGCTGACTCTAGCGCCCGTGCAAGGCCTCACACTCACAATGTGATCACTCAGTCACCTGCCCTCCAGGTCCCATTCTTCCCCTGTTCCCTGATCCCTGGCCCTCTATGCAACCTTCCACAGCCCTCCTCAATGCTGGCTAGCGCTGTCTACAAGTCCTGAAGCCTGACTAGCCTGGGGCTTTTAGAAACAGATCCCATTTCTTTTTGCCCTTTGTCGTGGTTATCTTTGAGACAGTGTGTGCTGGCTGGTACTGTTTGTTAACTTGACACATGGAGTTATCACAGAAAAAGGAGCCTCAGTTGAGGAAATGCCTCCATGAGATCCAGCTGTAAGGCATTTTCTCAATTAGTGATCAAGGGGGGAGGGCCCAGCCCATTGTGGGTGGTGCCATCCCTGGGCTGGTAGACCTGGGTTCTATAAGAAAGCAGGCTGAGTAGGTCAGGGGAAGCAAGTCAGTAAGCGACATCTCTCCATGGCCTCTGCATCAGCTCCAGCTTCCTGACCTGCTTGAGCTCCAGTCCTGACTTCCTCTGGTGATGAACAGCAATGTGGAAGTGTAAGCTGAATAAACCCTTCCCTCCCAACTTGCTTCTTGGTCCTGGTGTTTGTGCAGAAATACAAACCCTGACTAAGACACAGAAGACACAGGGTCTCTCTACATAGCCCTGTCTGTCTTGGAACTCCCCCTGTAGACCAGGCTGGCCTCGAACTCACAGAGATGCTTCTGCCTCTACGCTTTTTTTTTTTTTTTTTTTTTTTTTTTTCCTCTTTAATTCTAGGACAGAACCTAACAAGAAGTTAGTTACCAGATATGGTTTGTTCTGTTTTGCTGAAGAGAGCTGGTGGGCGAAATGTAACAACCAGTGGGGGAGAGGAGGTCAATACAGACTAGATGCTTCTGCAAAGACACTCTAGAGTCACCACTCCAAATGCTGTCAGGTTTCAATGTCATCGGCAGGAGACTCTCAGCTGAACAACCTCTCTATAGCTGCCACCCCAAAGAGGACATCAGAAGGGGGAGGTGCCTGGGGATCTGTACAGCCTGTGGTAAAAGGGCAACCTAATCTTTGCCCAATCATTTAGAACTGTATTTTAAAACACATCCCTGCCGGGCAGCCGGTGGCACACACTTTCAATCCCGGCAGAGAGGCAGGCAGATCTCTGTGAGTTCGAGGCCAGCCTGGTCTACAGAGCCAGTTCCGGGACAGCCAGGGCTAGTAGTGAGATCCTGTCTTGAAAAACAAAACAATGATAAAATAAAAACACATTCCTAACCATAAATGGCGGCAAGTCACTTCAAATCTTTATGCGTTTCTATCCATCCTTTTATCTGGTGTTAGAAACTGTAGTCATTCTAAGAACACAGACAGAGCATCGTCCTGGGTGGGAACTTCTAAGGAGCCGCTGCGAATTCTGTCTCATTACCATATTGAACCATAGTTTTAGACATATTGACTAGCAGCTCACTTGGGGCTCAGACTGGACTTTGTTCTAAATTTGAAATCAATTAAAAATTGAAAAACAATTAAAAAAAAAAACAAAACAAGAAACCCACGAAGAAACAAGCGGAGACTGGATTCTTTATGCAGGGGACTCCATGCCCAACCCAAAAGTGAATGCTTCCTGGGGGAATCCAATGCTTCTGACTGTCCGCTCCAGGTGACAGAACTTGGTTCCAGCAGATCTGGAGACGTGGGTAAACAAATCATTCGTGCAAGCCCAAGGAAGGTGCTCTCTTTATCTTCAACCCTGGCTCTGACTGAGGTATTGAAAATTGATTTCAAGCAGCATTCGTGCGCACCTGCCGGGAATGCCCGGCTGCCAGAAGGCCACCGCTGATAGCGACCAGGCATCCACAATGTGTGAGGTGGTGGGCGAGGAAGTTGCAGATCCGCTCCGTTTTGTCTCAGCAAAGCTTACACTGAAGCTGAGGAGGGGCCGCGGGTGGATTTGCTGGAGAGGAAACTACGCGCACAGCCTCCAGGAGCTAGCTTGGCGCTGCAACCCCAGGCCCAGAGGGCAGGCTGAGCCTAGCAGGGGGCTCTAGGCCTGGCTGGGAAGAAACTGCTTGAGAGATGTTTTGACCCTCTTTGCAGGGCTCTGAGCCGGGTATACTGGGGTGCCAGTTACAAAGCCTAGGGAGCTGAGGCCATCCACTCAGTCTAGTGGAGGAAGCTTCCAGACAGACCCGGAGGTTGGCTCGGCCGCTATGGTCACGACGAGAGGAGGAGGAAGACGACGGGGCTGGGTAAAGGTTCGGGCGACTAGCCAAGACCAGGGTTGGCGGACACCAGAGGCGGATGGGCAAGCGCCCACTGACCCAACCCTAGTCGGAAACCAGACCAGTCTTCCTGGCACCGGGCTGATCGCCACCTCCCAAGAGGGAGATGGAGAGCTTGCTCTGGGTTTAGACCCTCCGGTGGCGGTGCGCCTAGACGCTGCCCAAACAGGTGCCCCTTGGACTGTCCCCCTCCCCCAGCACGCAGACCCTGGCTGGACAAGTGGGGCGGGGGGGGGGTGACTTGCGGTGCGCACCCTGGGACCTTCTCTGGCTATCGCCAGCCCTGTCCCCGTCATCCGGAGCCGCGTCCCCACGCCCGCCACGCGCGTGCACACACACTCACACACGCGCGCACACTCACACATCGCTCCCACACTCGCCCCGCGCAGACCCCGCCCCGGCCCCGCCCCGGCCCCTGCGGGCGGCCCCTCCGGCGCCCGCGGACCCCGCACGCAGCGCGCGCCTGTCGGGAGGCGGCGGCGACTCCGGGCACATTTGATTTTCCCGCAGTCCAGGCACCCCGGAGCCGGAGCCCTAGCAGAGGACGTGGCGCGGCGCCCCGAGCCCGAGGCAGCGCAATCCTCGCCCCCTTCCCCGAGTCCCCACGCCCCCTCCGGGACCCCTCCCCACTGCGTCCTGGTTCCCTCGCCTCGGCCCCCGCCTCCTCGCAGTAGCTCCCGCGCCCCGTTTCTCCGCGGCCCCCGCTCTCCGCCCCCTTCCCGCTCGCACTTCCCACGCCCCCTCTTCGCGCTCCTCTCCTCCCCTGGCCGCCCAGCCCAGGGCTGCAGCCGCTCCGGAGGAGGCGTGAATCGCGCAGGAATATTGACTAATTTGGGGTGGGGTGGGGGGGACGGTGGGCGATGGAGCAGCCCGAGGACATGGCGTCGCTCAGCGAGTTCGACTCCTTGGCGGGCAGCATCCCAGCTACCAAGGTGGAGATCACGGTGTCATGCAGGTGAGCCGCCCGTGGTTCGGGTCCCCCCGCCCCGCCCCTGAGCCGGAATCCCTCTTTCTCTGTAGCTTCCAGCCTTTTTGCTTAGTGAGTCTGCTTTTCAGTGTTCTCGGCTCCCGGGCGCCCCGCTGCCTGTCTTCGGAGACCCCCTGCCCAGAGGCGGTTCGCGACGGCTGAATGGGCAGCCAGGCAGGGGTCAGGTTCCCAGAAAGTTTGCGTTCGAAGCTGTTGCTTCCAGGACTGGAGGAGGACGCGGAAGCAGGGGTCCCAGCACCAAGAGTGGGAAGGGGAGGAGCTGCTTCAGGGTCTCCACTCAGGATGTCTCTGGTTTATCCATCTCCAAAAGGAGGAGTGGGAGAGACTGGCACCATTACTCTCAGCTATGACCCTCTGTGCCTCCTGTGACCTCCCTTCTCCCCCTACTCCGGCCTTTGCTCCAGCCTCCTCCCCCTCCTCCACTGTCTTAGAACCCGGGATTTGAAAGCCTCTTGCTTTAGCCCCTAGAAAGAAGGATCAACCGGGACAGTAGTCTCAGAGAGCAGGAAGCCGGCCGAACTTAAGAGTGGCGTGGTGCCATTAAAGACCAGTAACTCTGATGGGAAATCTTAAGCCAAAGGAGTGAAGGGCTGATGATGAAGTGTCTGGAATCCCCAGGCAAGAGGAGGAGGAAGGAGTTTGTTTTGTAGGCTGCCACCCACAAGTCCCCAGTAACACCACACAGGTTGGGCTTCTCTGAGAAGCTGGGCCTCTCTGGTTTTCTGAATAGGTTGCCACAAGGCTGGACAGGCAGGTGGCCGGCCTTAGGCACACTGCTTTGATAGTTCCGTGGGGGACATTGCAGTCCAGATATAACTTACCCTGAGGTCCTGGCAATGGCCCATATAGCATTCTAGAGTCCCATTGTACCCTTGTTCCGAATCACCGACCCCTGCTTCATGCAGGTCGCTGTTGGGTCATCTCACGTCCCCTCAGCTCTGAGTGACTGTGCTGAGACATTGGGGAAGTGTCCCTATGGCCTGAGATGCTGGCCTGTGGTGTGGAAGAGGATGGATTACTGGGGAATTTCCTCCTGAGGACTTGAGAGGAGGCCTGACGAGGTGGTGTCCCCAGCTAGGCTCTCCAGGGGACTACTGTGGTGACTCCCAGATGTGTATCCATCCCCCTCCATCTCAGTCCCACACAGAGACTATTTGAAGCTTCCCAATGGTCCATTAGCTCCAGTCTCACCTCCTCAGCTGTCAGCAGCTGCTAGCTTGCCCTCCTTCTGCACACAGCCCTGCCTCCCGCCTTCAATCACGCCTGTCACCTTCAGTTGTCTCTTCCCACCTCTGAGCTCCTGAACAGCCTGTTCCCTACGGGCGATGGTTCTGTGCTCTCCACTTCCAGGGACATCCTTTTGTCCCGAAAGACATCAGCCTAAAGCACTGGCTTCTACATCCCCAGGACCCTGAGCGCAGAGCCTCTGAGTAAGCATGGGAGGCAGGAACGTTCCCACAACAGACCTCAGAGCCTTCTACTCACGTGGAGAGGAAGGGTCATAGCAGTGAGACCTGGAGTCGGACATCTTGTGAGGGATCCCTGACTTGCCACTTGAGACAAACTTTAAGCCTCAGTTTCCCAACTGGGAAGTCTACCTCCTCTCAGGCAAGCCTCGCTCGCAGAGGTAGCTCATGTGCTTGGCACACAGTGGGTACAAACACAACAAGCAGATAGAGGGGTGGGTTCACTGAACAGCGGGTGGCCACGGCGATCAGCCCGAGACAGACAGAAACTCTCGGGTCCTCTCTCTGTTTTCTGGAAGCATCTAAGGGATGAAGATGTCCTCTGTGAGAGGTACCTGGTGCAGGAGAGTTCCCAGGAGTTAGGCTCTGGGCTGACCCTGCTGTCTGTCTCTCTGAAGGATCATGATACACATTTTGTAAAAGGCCCGGCCAACCTCTGCTTCTTCTCTCCTGAAATGGAAATGAGGCAGATGTGGTTTTGGTGCAGAGAGATGAGTGAGGGCCTAATGGTCACTTGGAACAGAGGGGTGGTGCCTGGATGGTCTGGGTGGCTTTGACTCTACAAATCCACCTCTGCTTTAGCTGGGGCCAGTGGTCCAGCTTTGGGGGAGGGCAGAGACTTGAAGAGCCCACACTGACCTAGTTTGCTTTATTCAATGCTTACCAGTTAAGGAGTCCCCTCTCCTATGTCCTGGTCAGCACTAACTGGACCCCCTAGAGTAGAGACTTTGGAGTGCCCTACCATGAGCATCTCAGTAACCCCTGCTGGCAACTTCCTCCAGATGGACGTCTGGGGCCCACGCCTCAGGGTGGCTGATGGGTTCTCTAGCTGCCTTGATCCAACCCCAGGAACTCTGCCTTGTTCTAGGGGACATTCTAGACACATGCTGTGCCTGACCTGGGCACCTCAGCAGAACAGAGAACACTCAGGGCAGGGGTCTATATCTTGTCCAGAATCTTGCTGGCACCCAGTGTGCTCGCAGAAGGCAGACAACACAACACATTATGGCCTCTGCCTCTGTAGAGAACATCTTAGGTCAATCTGTGGTTCACTCCCAAATGACTACTGTCCCTGACTCTGGTAGACCCAAGCCTGAGGGTGTAACCAGCCTCGTGTTATTGGATAGGAATGTGAGCTTGACCAAGGCATGGTGATTCACACCTCTGATCCAGTACTCGAGAGGCAGAGGCAAGAGGATCTCTGTGAGTTTAAGACCAGCCTGCTCTACATAGCTAGTTCTAGGACAGCCAGGGCTACATAGAGACACCTTGTCTCAGAAAAACAAAGCAATCCCCAACAACAACAGCAAAAAAGAGTGTGAACTTGGCTTTATTCCCAGTACCCAGGAAGCAGAGACAGAGGCAGTTGGTGTAGCTCTGTCAGTTCCGGGGCCAGCCTGGTCTATGTAGTGAGACTGTTTAAACAAAAAACCAAAAACAACAACAACAAAAAAAAGTTTGTCTCTATCTCCCTGGATTCAAATCCCAGTTTTCTTGTGATCTCCCCCCGTGTCTGTGAGTGTGCGTGCGCGCGTGGGCACACCCATATCACACAAGTACACTGTCACTGAAGCACACTCCAGCTCTATTCCTGGGACTCCTGGTGAGCTGCTTCTCCGGTTTGGCCTCAGTTTCTCCCTCTGTAAAAGGAGCACAGTGGTCCCCGTCAGTCACAGGGACCAATCTGAGAACAGTGGCTGGCATCACCACTGAGCCAACATCACACAGTAACAAAGGTCTGTGTCTCTGGTTGGATGTGGAGAGCCCTGGAGATGGTTTGATGCAGTGATTCCCGGAGGAAAGATGGTCTGTGGCGCCAGATTCCAGCGGATGTGCTAGAAAAATGTGACTTTAAACACCCTCGAGCCTTGAGCTCTTCCTCTCTGACAGTCTGTCCCAGACCTTTCTTGACTAGGCGTGTTAGCTGTTCGAAGCTCACCTGGACCTGGCCCCTTCTTCCTCCAGGGGCCCTGACAGGCGGCATCCCTGCCTTAATGCTTATAGCGGCATCAGCTCTGTGGTCAGAAAGAACAGCCTGCGTCTTTCATATTACAGGAAGCCTTTGTGCTTGGGCAGGGAGGGTCCTACTAGACAGGTTTACAAGGGCTCCTGAGACCAGGGCAGGCGATGCCTCCTCAGGATCTCCTTTAGCTTCCCTTCCTCACCAGTTGGTAGGAGCTGGTGGGTAACTGGGCTTCTGCCCCAGAGGTTGGTTACTGCTGCCTGTTTAGGCTAACGTACAGTCCCCCGTGGAGAGAGACAGCTAAGCTCTGGAGCTGTGCTCTGGTCTTGTAGACAGGTGTGAGTTCACTGCTTTTGAGAGGAAGGGGAGATTGCTGGAGTGAGGGGTGAGCCTGGTGGTAACTGTATGTCAGCCTTAGGAAAAGAGGAGTTTGTTTACTCATTGACCACACCCAGATATTCAACAAAGCCAGGGAAGGTCACCATGGTACAGGTTGGATGATTAGTCTAGCTGAGCCGTTGGCATCTTTGTTCGGAATACATGTGTTTCGTCTGTACTGGTGGCTGCCGTCTAAGCCAGCACCTTAGATCCCACCATCTTGGAAGATCAGAGCATTCGTTCATTCTCAGCTGCTTGGGGGAACAAATGGCCAGTTTTATCTGACTTTGTCCCCTCCCAACACTGTGTCTCTCGGGGCTAGGACTTTACCCAAGGCCTGGGGTGGGCCCTGACCACCTGACCAGGCTTGCTAACTTGAGGCAGCTGCAGAATGAAGGCTCAGTGTCTTGCTGGTGAGGACCAGAGTGATCCCCTTCAGCCGGCTCCTTGGGACTGCTGGTCCCACCCAGCTACCTTCCATAGTGAGGCAACTGGCCTCCTCAAGTCTAGGGGAAGTCTGGCTTCTCCGAGGGCTATGACAGGTAGATTCACAGGGGTGGAGTGGAGGGGTGAGGGGGTGAAAGAGTAGGGGTTGGGAGGATGGTGGGGTGGGGGGTGCTGTGTCTGTGCCTTCTGGGGATGGGGTTACAGGCGGGCTTTCATTCCCATCCACCATTTCTATGGATTTCTGGGGACCTCATCTTCCATCCTCATGCTGAGCTATCCCTCCAGCCTGCCCCCTGGCCCTCCCTCGATGTGGCTTTTTAGTCCTCTGCAATAAGTTGTCTGCCTAGGAAACCAAGGCCCAGAGAGGTGAAGGCCCATGCCTGAGGTTAGTGCTGGCAGGTTTTGGAGATGTGGATCCACGGCCTGTGTCCTCAGCCGTTGAGGCCTTTGGAGCTCTTTGAAGTCAAGGGTTGGGTTCTGTAGAGATCCCAGTGGGACCTGGAGGCCAGTGATCCTTCCTCAGGCAAAGGGAAAGCAAAGCAAAGCCTCTTGCTTGCCGGAGACATTGCTGACTCTGAGAGACAAAACACAGAGGCGTCTATAATGGAAGCCAACCTTCTGGTAGCTTCCTTCCCCGGTCTCCTGGCTCACACTCCTGCCATTGGCTGTGCGTAAGTAACTGGAAGCCTGCTTGATGCCCGGATGGAACTAGGACCTGACCATTTCCCTAGCAAGTGTTGAGCACCACGCTGTTTTGGTTTTGTGGGACAGTGCCAGTGTGCACCTCACCTGGCCTTGTGAGTTCAAGGCTGTCTCCCACTTCTCTGAGCTTCCACAGTGGTGGGCTTACTGTGTGCACCACCATACCCAGCTATGCACACTCTTGCTTTGTTCTTTGAGTCTTGAGGATCTTACTATGTAGCCCTGGCTGTCCTGGGACCATGCATAGACCAGGCTGGCCTTGAACTCGCAGAGATCTACTTACCTCTGCCTCCTGAGTGCTGGGATTAGTGGCGTGAGCTACCAATTCTAGCCTACGTGAGTTTTTACTAGGCTGATAATATCCTTGGATGTCTCAGTAAATTAGTTCATCCGATTCAGACGGCAAGGCAGGTGGCGTGAAGAGAAAGCTGAGGAGTGCAAAGGCCCTGGGGCAGAAAAGGCCTTGATCTGCTCATAGAAGTGTAGGGGGTTCGGTGTGGCACCAATAGGATGAACAGTTGGGGGGACCCAGCTGAGATCAGAGAGGAGAGGGGAGCTGTAAACCCTAGCCTTGGAGGTCCCAGGCAGGAATTTTGGAGACTGTTCTCACACCATGGTGGTTGGATGCCGTACCTTACAAACAAACAAGCCTTTGGCTACTGAGACGCTGGGGCGTGGGGTGCATCAGGAAGTAAATGTGTTGCCAGGCAGGTCCAGTGGAGGATGGTGAAGGTAACACTGGGAGAGTGGCTCGGAGGGGAGTCTGAATGGAACAGACACAGCGCCAGGGAAGGAGAGCAAAGAGAGCCACCTCCTGTTCCCAGTTTCAGCTGGTGGCTAGTGGCTCACACCTGCTCTGAGAAGCAAGTGACCCCCATGTACCGACAAGAAGCTGAGGTGTGGGGAAACTCTCCGGAGTGACAGATTGCAGTGTGGCCGTGCAGGATCCCCACTTGGCTGTTTCTGAGGCCACAGCCCTCTCCCCTGACCCTGCTGCAGGGGCAATTAGGCCGACATCTTGCAGAGATAAAAAGCTGGAAGGCTTGCTGGATGCCCCGTGAGAGCTGCTCATTCGTTAGGCCTGGCAAGGTTGCTTGGCAGGGAGATGGCATAGAGGTAGTGGTGGGTGCCCATGCCCTGGTCCTTCCTCCTGGCCTGTCAACTTTGATAGCTTTCTCTTATGAGGTAATGGTGTCTTTCCACTCCTCTCTGATGTGCCAGTGGGGTAGAGGGAGCACAGGTGCCCACGTAGGCTCGGGAGATCCCAGGTTTGCTGACATAGATGTTCCTGGAGACCTCAGTGACTGGGACTTGAGAGGTCAGATGCTCCCCATTTGGAGATTTGAACCGGCATCCGCGGGCATTGAGATGCAGGGTCAGTTGAATGTCCCAGGTTAGGTAGCTGACAAAGGACCTGGCCAATCGTGTGAATGGGTGGTCACCCCTCATCGTCTGCATCGGCCAGATGTTTGGCATGACATTGATTTTGAAAAACAATGTGATATATGTGTTCTCTTAGGACTTGGGGGCTCAGTTCATCTTACCCTACCTCCAGAGGCTAGCTAGTCTCATACTGGCGGGCCTGTCCAGTGTATACCATTATTCCTAGTTCAGAGAAACCAACCTCCCTCCCTCCCTCTCCATGCTGGGAATTGAACCTGGGGCCTTGTGCATGCTACGTGAGTGCCCTATCACCACCCACCTTGGTTTTGTTGTTGTTGTTTTAAAGATTTATTTAATGTATATGAGTACACTGCTCCTCTCTTCAGGCACACTAGAAGATCCCATTACAGATGGTTGTGAGCCACCATGTGGTTGCTGGGAATTGAACTTAGGTCCTCTGGAAGAGCAGTCAGGGCTCTTAACCACTGAACCATCTCTCCAGCCCCTGAGCTTTAACCCTTTTGACTTGTGTTCTTCTGAGATAACACAGTTGCTGGACTCCCACTGAACTCACTGTGTAGCCCAGGGAGGCCTTGAACTTGTGATTCTCCTGCCTCAGAATCATAGGTAGCAAACCTGGGTTGCCAGGGTTACCCTTTTCCTGACTTTTGCAGCCTCATGGTTTTCTTTGAGAATTGGACAACAAGACAAAAGCCTACATCCAACACAGCACCGATCTGCTTGGTTTCCAGGGCCCGCTGAGGATCCCCGGCCTGGAATAGCTAAAAAACAGGCCCTTAACATACTTTATCTACAGCCAAGTGCAAGCTCAGCGTGTCTGTGTGAGCGAGGGGACGAAGTTACCTCAAGCAAAGGGAGGTGTACCCCCTTAGACAGGGGCTCTGTCCCAGCCCCTCACCCACTTCTCTCCAGCCTCTCTGATGGGATCTCACAGGCTCCTGGCCCCACAGCCTGGTAACGCTTCTCCCAGCCTCCCTCGAGTTGGAGCGCTGGAAATGAGTCCTTGGGGGCAGCAGGAAGCAAAGGGCCTTGGCTCTGCCTTCCCAGCCTCGGTTTAAGGAACAAAGGCTCCAGGCTGCTGAGCAGACAGCAGAAGGGTTTTATGCTCTTTTGGGGGAAAAATACACTTTGACTGTTGGGGAATTTTTATCTTACTTTTCTCTTTGAGCCCTACCAAAGTAGGAAGCAGAGGAAAAACACCTAAGGTCTGGTTTAGTCTGGTCTGGTTAGTGCCCTGGTGGTTGGGACCCTGCTTTGGGCTGAAGACCTGGTCACAGGCTGCTCTGGCTGTGTGCCTCTAGGCAGCACCCCCCCCTCTGAGCCAGGATTGTTTAGTGGGGCAGGTGAAGGTTACTGGGGACCTGGCAACTGCAGGGAATTCTTGGGGGCTGAACAAACATGTCTTGGGGTCTTTGTTGTCCAATGGGAGGCTGAGATTGAGGGTTTTGACCCAAGATATTTATTTGAATCACTACCATCAGAAACCCAGGAGAGGGCTGGCGGGAGGGGCAGCAGCTAGGTAAAGCTATCTCAGACACACCCCAGACTTACCAAGCAAGGCTCAGGGAAGGACTCCAAGAACCTGCCTTGTTACCCCTGGGAACTGACCTGAGCCCCAAGGAGTGAGAGGCCCATTACTAAGCAGTGATGCAGACTTCTGAGGATCCCTACATGCCCAATTTCTATTGAGTAAGGAGTTGGGTTGAAGGGAGCAAGGGCAAAACAAGACTATGGCTGGGCATCAGAGAGGGCATCAGGATGGAGACCCAGGCAAGGCTGCTCACAGCCGAGGGCGCAGGAGGAAGATTTGAAGCTGGGACCCCATCTCAGAGATGACATAGTCAGTCTCCCTTCAGGACAGGGTAGGGCCTGGCTTCTTGGTCCAGGGAGGTTGGAGGTGGCTTGTGGCTCCCTTTCTCACCTGTGAGCCTCAGCTTCCCTCAGAAGCATGTCTGATCTGGCCAGCACAGCTGGTCAGCACAATTGACTGACTTATAAATGCCAGGGCAATGCACATTTATTGATCTAAGCAGCCCTGGGCCGTACTGAGCCCCATTTTACAAATGGGGAAATTGAGGCACGATGTAGTCAAATCAACCATGCAGAGCTGGGATGTCGTTTGTCTTTCTGTAGCTAAGGGGGAGTATGAAGGCGCTGAGGTTCGTCCTGAGCAGCCCTTGCTGTCCTGTTTTGGTTTTGTTGTTCTAATTGCAGGTTTCCCTCCGTAGCCCAGGCTAGCCTTTAGTTTATGGGACTCGTCTTTGCCTTACCAGTTTATATCACCACGCGTGGTTTATGCAGTGCATGAGAGGCAGACACTGCCAGCCCGGCTGCACGCCCATTTCTGTCTTGCTCTGCATTCAGCCTGCGCTCTACTGACTCAGGGCTGGGTGGATTGTGGCAGGGTTGCATGTAGCCCAGGATGTTCTAATCCACAGTATAGCCTCAGGATGGCTTTGAATTTCTGCCTCCCTTGGTCTCCAGTCTCCTTCTCCTTGACCTGAGTGCCAGCATGACCGACTTGTGGAATCCTTGTGCTTCTTGGCATTTAATGAAGTTGATCACGTGTGCTAAGGAACATCTTCCCTTTCTGTTCTGTCTGAGGCTAGACCATAGGCTATCTTCAGACTGAGCACCAACCTTAGGTCCTGTCACCCTGTTCCCTCCATCCCTGCTCATTTCTCCTCTCTCCCTTCTTTCAGGAACCTTTTGGACAAAGACATGTTTTCCAAGTCTGACCCACGTAAGTCCTTCTCTGATGGCAACAGCAGTCTGGTGACCAGAGCCAGGGGCCAGCAGCAGCTCTGGCTAAGAGTTAGAACTACGCAGGGGAGGGGCCAGCCAGTCAAGACTGGCAAGCACCCTATTGGGGGGTCCAGAGAAGAACCAGAGAGTTGGTTCCACTCTGCCACCACCCCAGGTCTCAGCACCTAGGATGTGGAGCTGCTCTCAGTACCACAGGACAGTACTCAGTACAGCTGTGGTCTAGGTTCTGAGGCCAGGTTCTTCTTACCCTCATTCCAGGTGCCCTTCCTCCAAACCCAGCTGAGCAGTCCAGGCTGAGGCTCTTGACCTTCTCCCTTCCTCTTGGCCTGAGGTTATTAACCCACATCTTCTCTTCTCTTCCCCAGTGTGTGTCATGTACACTCAAGGGATGGAGAACAAGCAATGGCGAGAGGTAAGTCCCGCCCCTTTACCGCCCAGGATGTTGGTCCCTCTGTGGTACCCAAGGCTGGCAGGGCAAGCAGAGGGTGTGGAGTCTGAAGCCGGAGCAGGCTGTGCCTGTCCTCGAGGAGCTCTGGTTAGAGGGGAGACTCGACTCTTAGTCGCTTTCTTTATCTGAGATGAGCTTAAAGGAAGGGAGGTTCATTTTGGCTCAGATTTCAGGGGTGGGTCTAGCAGCAATTGCTTGGACCCGGTGCACTTGGTTGGGGAAGCACATGGATGGAGAAACTGTTCACCCTGTGGGAGACAGGAAGCAGAGGATAAAGGAAATGCCCTGGAAGGAGTTTACCCAAGGGCATGGCACCGCTGATCTGCTTCCTTTACCCCAGCCCCAGCGCCCAAACATTCCACAGAAAACCTGTGTTCAGGGGATCACATTGCTCATTAAAAAGAAGAAAAAAAAATTAATCCATTAGATCAGAGCCCTTACGGTCTAACTACTAATTTCTAGAAACTTCCTCTCTCTCTCTCTCTCTCTCTCTCTCTCTCTCTCTCTCTCTCTCTCTCTCTCTCACACACACACACACACACACACACACACACACACACACACAGAAGCATGTTTTAAACCATTTGTTGTGGCAGAAGTCATTAATCCCAGCACTCAAGGGGCAGAGACAGGAGGAGCTTTTTGAGTTCAAGGCCAGCCTGGTCTACTTAGCAAGTTTCAGGACAACCAGGGCTACAAAGAGAAACCCTGTGTCAATAAAAGGAGGAGGAGGAGGAGGAGGAGGAGGAGGACTGTGCTTTGGGGATCACCTATGTGCTTCTCAATTCAGTTAAATTGAAAGCATTCATTACTGAAAATCTGCCACTGACCCCCAAAGGCTCACATCCATCTCAGAATACAAAATGTATTCAGTTCATCTCTCTTGTCCCCATGTTTTTAACAGTCCCATCAGGAGACTCAAGACAACTCTTAGCTGTAAACTCATGTGGGAAGAAAAAAACAAAACTCAAGTTACACATCTCCAAGATGCAACAGCCCAGAGCACACATTCCTACCCCAACATGGAAGAATAGGGCAATAACAAGCTGGGGCCAGACTGAAGTAAGGTCACCAGAGCCACCCAGCAGAGCAAATACCAGATCCTGTAGCTCCGTGTTTCTGGACACACCGTGGTGTCTCTGTGTGCACCCAAACCCAGAGCCCCTCTCATGGCCTTGCTGTTTGCAGCCCGCGTAGCTTCTCTCTCAGGACACGTCTGCTTTACTGCCTAAGCCTTCCTCAGTAGATGTCCCACTATCAAGCTCCACTCTTTTTTTTTTATGATGTATTTATTAATTATATTTAAGTACACTGTCACTGTCTTCAGACACATAAGAAGAGGGCATCAGATCTCATTACAGATGGTTGTAAGCCACCATGTGGTTGCTGGGAATTGAACTCAGGACCTCTGGAAGAGCAGTCAGTGCTCTAACCACTGAGCCATCTCTCCAGCCTGCCAAGCACCACTCTTACAGCTTCATATGTCATCCTTTCTGGGGGCAGCTCACAGGATCTCAGACCTGGCCATACACTGCCCCCCAGCCCAACAGGCTTTCTTTGAAAATCTGCCCCTATGACCTTTGATCTTTGTACTCTGAATGCCAATGACATCACCGTCATGTGGCCCACACCAGGGGGCAGCATTGGCTAGGACCTTTGGGCCACCGTGGGCTCTGAGTGAATAACTATAGAAAGAACTGGTTAGACTCCCCGTTCCATGCCTCAGAGGACCTTTCTGAAGGGAGAGTCTTTCAGATGAGTTTGCCGGTTTATATACTCTTACCTGCCATGGCTGGGGTCTGGTTTACTGCTCACACACCCCCTCACAGCATCCCCTTCTTGTCCCTGTGCTGAGTAAGTGGCTTCAAAATCCCATCAAAATCTCTTTAATCCTATAACCTCCTGGCCCACAGCTTTGAGCACACTTCTTTTCTGGCCATACTGTGGTGTTTAGATCTTTCTGTCTGCTTCTTGCTTCTAGCCCTCACTGTAAGTTTGGCTAAAAGCAGCCGGTGCTGTCCGTGCCATAGCCTGGATACAGTGCCGTCTCAATATTTCCTCCACCCCATTCATGAATCTACTACTTTTAATGATCGCTTTAAACCCCAGCCTTTCCCGAAGTCTAAGAACATGGACCAGATACACAAAGTCCTTGCCAGAGTTGGCTGTGAATGACTCCTGATACATCTTGCACACACCCTTTTGGTCTCCTTGTTTTTTTATTTATTTTTTTAACCATCGACTAGACTCTGGGTGTCGGTACTATCTTGTCACCTGTCACCACAGGGCAGGGGATTTCTGAGCTCTTTGCCTACTGTTCTCTTTTGGGTACCTAGAACTAGAACAGAGTCCAGCACACAGCAGGTACTTCCTAACTGGCTGCTAAAGGAATGGAGTCTTAGAAATGGGATTTGGACCTATGAAGGGCTAATCGCTGTCTTTTTCCATCCTCAACCTCCTTGCCCCTCACTGAGTTCCCAGGTCTTCAGATGCAGAGGACAATGGGCTAGCAGAACATGACAGAGACAAGTGACCCCAGGAGACCCTGTCTTTCTTGTTTGATGCAGATGCTTTCCCCCCAGACTCTAGAAAAGACTGGGCTGAAGCAAGGGGAGGAGGAAAGGGCTGTTTTCTCCCATGGTGGGAGGATGCAGTTTCTTTGGCCTGTTGCTGATGGAGCTGGCTTCCTGTGGCTGTCCAGGATGCCTGAGGTGGCTGAAGGCTGAGTCTGCTACTCTGCTCTTTAAAGCAGGCTAATGAACAGGACAGGAAAGGGTTGGCTGAGGCCGTGGCCTTCGTGAACAGGGCAATTTCCCATCCTCCTCCTCTCCATGAACTCCTGGGAGAAAGGTTTGGGGAAGGGGGCTCTGCATAGGGACTGCTTGGTGTCTAGAGGGGGGGGGGCTCCCAGAGTTCTAACATGAAGCTGGGAAGAGCAGGCCAGTTGCCCGGCTTAGTGGAAGCAAAGGGTGGAATGTGCAAACTGAGTGAGAAATGTGACGTTTCACTCTCCACGCCTTGGAATCACTGAAGCGTAAACCTGATTGCTAGGGAACCGTTTAGCCTGCTTAAGTGGACTAATTACTTCTGAGGCCTTTTCCAGACTGGAGCACCAGGAACGCACTCGTGGCTTGGTGATTCATTAGAGCAGGTCTGGGAGGACCTCTTCAGAAGGGCACTGCTTTGGCGGACTGTTAATTACATTCTATAATTGAAAATAGTCTCCATTAGGTCCTGGGCCTCCGATTGTACAAGCTTCTTTGGCTCCCCTCCCCCATTCCCATTGGGCCCCAAAACACACATGCGGGGCAGAGACACACCTGAGCTTGGCTCAGGGCCTCGAGTCTTTTTGGAGGTCAGACCCAGATTGAATTATACACAGAGAAGATGAGAATATGGCCTGTGTCCTAGTTAGGGTTTACTGCTGTGAGCAGACGCCATGACCGAGGCAACTCTTATAAAGGACAACATTTAACTGGGGCTGGCTTACAGGTTCAGAGGTTCAGTCCATTATCATCAAGAAAGGAACATGGCAGCATCCAGGCAGACATGGTGCAGGAGGAGCTGAGAGTTCCACATCTTCATCTGAAGGCTGCTAGTGGAAGACTGGCTTCCAGGCAGCTAGGATGAGGGTATTAAAGCCCATACCCACAGTGACACACTCACTCCAACAAGGCCACACCTCCAAACCCCACTCCCTGGGCCAATCATATACAAACCATCAAAGTGTGTGATGGGAAACAAGATGTCAGCGGTAAAGATGCCTTGTGTTTATACAGCTACTGTGGAACACTGGTGTGACTTCAGGCCATGCTGTTGGCTCTCCTGGTTAGTCATTTTGCCACACATAGCATATGTGGATGCCAGCAATGTATCAAGGAGTAGGGAAATAGAGAAGATGAGGAGAGTGAGTGGGGACCCATGTGTGTGTGTGTCTGTGTATATGTTTGTCTGTGTGTGTCTGTGTTTGGGTATGTGTCTCTCTGTGTGTGTGTTTGTGTATATGTCTCTGTGTGTGTCTGTGTCTGGGTATGTGTCTGTGTGTGCGTGTCTGGGTATGGGTGTGTATGTGTGTATGTATGTGTCTGTGTGTGTGTAAGTGTATGTGTGTATGTATGTGTCTCTGTGTGTGTGTGTCTTTGTATATGTGTGTGTGTGTCTGTGTCTGGGTATGTGTGTGTGTGTATGTTTCTGGGTGTCTGTGTGTGTGTGTGTCTATGTCTGGGTATGTATGTGTGTGTGTGTGTGTGTGTGTGTAAGTGTATGTATGTATCTCTGTGTGTGTGTGTCTTTGTATATGTGTGTGTGTGTCTGTGTCTGGGTATGTATGTGTGTGTATGTTTCTGGGTATCTGTGTGTGTGTGTCTATGTCTGGGTATGTATGTATGTGTGTGTATGTTTCTGGGTATCTGTGTGTGTGTGTCTATGTCTGGGTATGTATGTGTGTGTGTGTGTAAGTGTATGTGTGTATGTATGTATATCTGTGTGTGTCTTTGTATATGTGTGTGTGTGTCTGTGTCTGGGTATGTATGTGTGTGTGTGTATGTTTCTGGGTATCTGTGTGTGTGTGTGTCTATGTCTGGGTATGTATGTGTGTGTGTGTATGTTTCTGGGTGTCTATGTGTGTGTGTCTATGTCTGGGTATGTATGTATGTGTGTGTATGTTTCTGGGTGTCTGTGTGTGTGTGTTTCTATGTCTGGGTATGTATGTGTGTGTGTGTGTGTATGTGTGTCTGGGTATGTATCTGTGTGTGTGTGTCTGGAGTTTGAGGCTAGCCTGGTCTACATAGTGAATTTCAGGACTGCCAGGGCTGCATAAATAGAAAAACTTTTGTCTCAAAAAACAAATAAAAAAGATTATATTTACTTGAGTTGGGGGGTTTTGGAGGTCAGAGGACAACTTCCGCTCTGTAGATCCTGGGGTTTGAACTCCACTAGACTTGCTGGTAGGCTTCTTTACCAGAGAGCCATCTGAGTGGACTCTTTGGATTTTTAAAAAGTTGTGGTTATTGTGAGAAGCTACTGGAATTGCTTCTCTTCTTTAACTGTGGAGTGTCAGGGATCGAACTTGGGTAGTTAGGCTTGGCGGCAAGTGCCTTTACCCACCGAGCTCTCTACTTGATGTTTTTAAACACCGTTGGAATCCAATATACAAGCCTCATGGTTCAAGAGAAGAACATGAGCCAAAGAACCTCAGTCCCCTCTGCCTCCAGGTTAGCCTCAGGCTGTGGAGTTAGGGTGCTTTATCCAGCCTTGGTCAGAGGGAGCACTTGGATTTGTTCAAAGCACTGGCTTTCAAGGAAGTCGGGGACATAACACAAGCACACGGTGGCAGAAAACAGTTGTGGAAGCAAGAAGACAAATGAACGGGTCCATCCAGGCCTTGTGTCCTTCGGGGACGTAATAAAGGGGTGGTGGGTTAAAGAGATGGTGTTGGCTGCTCTTGAGCAGGACTTGGGGGTCAGCTCTCAGCACCCACGTGGCACCTATAACCACGTCTGTCGTTACTTCTGGGGGAAGCCCTGGCTTCCGTGGGCTCCTGTACACAAGCAACACACATCAACGTACAGAGTGTGCACACACCGAGAGTCTTACTCTGTTCACTCCGCAGTAGAAATCCCCATCCCCCTTGCTGCTCTAGGAAGCAGGTTTCCCTTTCCAGAAGGCTGAGTTAGCTTTGGCAACTGCACCTACCGGTTCATTGCGGGGAGGAGGCAAGCCGCTCTCTTTAGCAGAACCTTGGATATGAGTTCGGCCTGTTGTGACCAGGAGAGTCAAGGGTGGAGGCCATCTTGAACCTGCGTGCTGGGAAGGAAAAGGCTGCTCTCGTAGGCTCTGCCTGCCTGTTTTCAGCTGGTTTTTAACGATTTGGGTCATTTTTATGCCTTCTGAGAAAGACCAGTCTTTTCAGCACCTAAATCTGTCACCGCATTTTATGAAAATTGACTCTGAGATGTAATTTTAGCCTAGGAAATTGAGCAGTATCTGAATCAAGCCCTGCCTGGGCCTCCTGCCTGTCCTCAAGTGGCCAGGGGGACAGAGTCTCAAAACAGATCATTTGAGAAGAGGGGCATTCAGGACCCTTGCATTTGGGGGGGGGTGTGTTTCTGCCCCTCCCTCATCAGCTGGCTGTCCAAGCTGAGGCCCCCATGGAAAGGAAAAGATTGGAGACAAAGCTTTGGGTTTTCTGATCACCCCCAAACCACCTGCAGGGCCTGCAGCCTGGGCCACCACAGCCTCTCTCAGCGTCTGCAAGAGCACTATTCAGTGAGCAATCCTAGACCGTTTAACATCTGCACGCCGGCTGGGAGTGGTGGCTTGTGGAAATATTCAGACTCGTGTCTGAATATGTGAGCTGCTAGACTCGTGCCTTCACGTGACCCTCCTGCCACACACATACGTGGTGCGGGCATCGATTCAGTCTGCTGAAGCAGCTGTAACGGAAACGCCATAGATGGGGTCCTAGTTCTGTTTCTGTTGCTGTGATAAAACGTCCCAACAAGGGGCTGGAGAGATGGATCAGCGGTTAAGAGCACTGACTGCTCTTCCAGAGGTCCTGAGTTCAAATCCCAGGAACCACATGGTGGCTCACAACCATCTGTAATGGGATCTGATGCCCTCTTCTGGTGTGTCTGAAGATAGTGACAGTGTACTCACATAAAATAAATAAATAAATATATAATATGGATGAGTACACTATCAGATATACCAAATCCCATTACATGGCCAGCGATGGCCCCGCCCATTGCCAGGTTGACCTTTCCCTGCTTCCTTCATATTGGGCTTGGAAGACAGTATCTCTCTCACCGAGCTCCCTCAGCTCAGAGTTGGTGATAAGTTTTGATTTTTAACCTAACCGTGTGATTTGGATCAGTTCCCTCGCTGGTGGCAGTCTGAATGTTTCCACTCTGCATGGGGTGATCTTGTAGGACATCCTGGCTGTGTCCCAGGCCTGGGTCACCCGTAGTCACTGTCCATGTGGGTGACAAGCAGTTGAGTGGGAGGGAATGCTGTGATCTCTCCTTGGAGACCTCCCCCCTCCCCGCACAGTCAGAGGAGGGTGCTTTTAGAACTTTGGGGCCAGTGAGGAAAAGTGCCACACTAGACCCAACCACCTGAATTCCATCTCTGGGATCCACATGAGACAAACAAACCACCCAACCTGCTTTGGCCTGACAGGGCACTGTCATGGGTGTCTCCAAATAGCCTGTCTCTGCCACTTCATCCCTGGGCCTTAGTTTTTGTCATAGGCAAAATGGGATCCTGGTGCCAGCTTCCTTCTGCTTTGGCAGGGGTTAAGTGGCAGGATTTGCGGGTTAGCGCCTGTTTGTACTTACCCTGTCCTCTGACAGGCAGAGAATAGGCCCTATCCCCTTCCCTCCCCTTCCCTCCCCTTTTCTCCCCTTCCCTCCCCTCCCCTTCCCTTTTCTCCCCTTCCCTCCTCTTCCCTCTCCTTCCCTCCCCTTCCCTCCTCTTCCCTCTCCTTCCCTCCCCTTCCCTCCCCTTCCCTCCCCTTTTCTCCCCTTCCCTCCCCTTCCCTTCCCTTCTCTCCCCTTCCCTCCTTTCTTCCCCTTCCCTCCTCTTCCTTCCCCTTCCCTCCCCTCCCTCCCCTTCCCTCCCCTTCTTCCCCTTCCCTCCCCTTCCCTCTCCTTCTTCCCCTTCCCTCCCCTCCCTCCCCTTCCCTCCCCTTCCCTCCCCCTCCCTCCCCTTCCCTCTCCTTCCTTCCCCTTCTCTCTTCTTCCCTCTCCTTCCCTCCCCTTCCCTCCCCTTCCCTCTTCTTCCCTCCCCTTTCCTCCTCTTCCCTCCCCTTCCCTCCCCTTCCCTCCTCTTTCCTCCTCTTCCCTCCCCCTCCCTCCCTTCCCTCCCCTTGTTAACAAGGACAGCTGACACATCTGTGTTCTGCACGTGCTCCATGCAGCAGCATTCCTCCTCCGACCTTTGCCCTCCCAGCACCGCTGAGGAGGAAACACACTTGTTCCAGCGACTCAGCTAGAAGGTAGACTGGTCTTCTGAGCCTCTATCCCCACCCGAGGCCACTGAGTTTCAAAGTGGGCTTTTCTCTCTCTGCTGTGAACGCTGTGAACATGGAGGCTGGGGCTCCTGCCCTTCCTTCAACCCGAGATGGCTGTTATTTTAGGATGGTGCAGTAAAAAGCCACCCAAGTTCTTGCCTGCAGAAGAGTTTGTGTTTGTGGTAGCCTGGAGGTGCTAGGCCAGATTTCCTGGTGAGCCTATGCCCTCTGTGGCAGCAACCCTCATCTGCACCGTACAGAGTGTGGTTCCAAAGTCAGACCCCAGACTGGCTTCCACCTGTCTAGAAGGGAGGACTCAGGCAGGCCCTTGACTCCCTGGCTGCCGTGAGGTCAGATGAGTCAGATGGGAGGTTCTCAGCGTGCACGCATAGCCCTGCAATGTGCTTCTCCTGAGAGAAGCTGTGCTTTATCCAGGAGGGATTCCCATAGCACACTTGCCCATGAGTTTGGGGTGAGCATTGGGGACAGTGGTCCTGGGGACCTTCCCTGGCCTCAGCTGCCCTTCGGACTGGAATTACTTGCTCTCTCACCCATTCCCACGGCCTCATGAGGCCAAGGGGAACGGAATGGGTGGGAGGACTGGTTTGCTGGTGGTTTGGCAGCCAAGTTTCATTGAAAATGGCTATTCCCCAGGGCTGGGACCATTTAATAGATTATGTGGAACAATGGCTAATTAGGAGCTGAGGGTTTTTGGCAGGAAGTCTTTCATTATGAGCTACGTAGAGCTTTGCAACCCGGCTAGAGTGGGCACCTTCTCTGTCCTACTCCAGAGGCAGGAAGGCCTCTTCCCTCTGCCCTGTCTCATCCACCCCCATCCTCACACCTTGATCCCCAGAATACCATGACCTCTAACATTGGGAATTCCATCCTCTAAACCTAACAGTACCTGGAGGGGGCATTGTATCTAGGCAATATGGCATTCTGATCTCGTCTAGTGAGAGAACTTTCCATTTTCAATACGTTCACAGGCCATGAACAGACCTGGACCCTCACATCCTTCCGTGTCTCGGGTGGTCAGGTGCTGGACACACAACAGGGCTCAGCTCCCAGCCTTGGAGAGCACCCTTTCTTTCCCTGCTCTCTGAGGGCAGACATGGCTCTTGGCCTCTAGCTTTAAAGATTTATTTATTTTATATATGTGAGTACACTGTCGCTGTCTTCAGACACACCAGAAGAGGACATCGGATCCCATGACAGATGGTTGTGAGCCACCATGTGGTTGCTGGGAATTGAACTCAGGGCCTCTGGAAGAGCAGTCAGTGCTCTTAACAGCTGAGCCATCTCTCCAGCCCCCTGGCTTCTAATTTTAATACTGGGGAACATGATTCATAAATTGCCAGGGTTGGGCTCAGCAGCCAGGCTTTCAAATCTGGTTTTAGGAGGCATCGGTACTTCAGGAAGACTGCAGGGGAGCTAGATGAAGAGCAACTTGGGATGGAAGGGACGGTCCCTCAGCTCCTGTCCTCCTATCCTTCTGACCTCCTGACCTCCTGACCCAGCCAGCATGGACAATGGCCAACGGGGGCTCTAGAGCTGGGGGATGTCTTAGAGGCTCCAGCTGCAGTTTGTGAAAGTCAGAAGCTGCATCTTTCGAGGGGGGAAGAGATGAGGGGGTGCTTACCACTGCTGAGGCTTGAGGAGAGCTGCCTGCTCGTTACTGAGGGGGATAGGGCAGGATGCCTCTTCTCTTGCCTCATGGGTTCCCTGGTGGCCTCTTGGCCTTCCTCGCCTTCTGTATAAAATGGAGACCATGGTGGTGTGTCTTCCTGGGCTTCCTGAGGAAACTAAACAATGTTGTGGTTGTGGAGAAGTCCCAATACAAAGCTGGAGGAAGAGGATTTGATGAGGAGGGCAACCTAAGTAGGGAATGTTGACAAACCACTTGGGCCTATCCAGGTCCATGTCTGGGGGCATCTCCTAATCAGTAGCTGTGGGAGCGTGCTCAGATTTATATGTGTGTGTGTGTGTGTGTGTGTGTGTGTGTGTGTGTTTTAGACACACCAGAAGAGGGCATCAGATCCCATTCCAGATAGTTGTGAGCCACCATGTGGTTGCTGGGAATTGAACTCAGGACCTCTGGAAGAGCGGTCAGTGCTCTTAACCTCTGAGCCATCTCTCCAGCCCCAGGCATGATTTTTGAAACAAAGTCTTATATAGCCCAGGCTGGATTCCAACTCATTATGTAGCTGAAATGGACCTTGAGTTCCTATCCTCATACATGAACCTCTAGATGCCAGGGTTACAGGCTATGGTGCTTAACCTGCACAGTTGTCAGTATGGGGTAACTTAGCATAGGCACCAGGCAGCCTTCCTGAACGGTCCCTTTGTCCTCCTGCAGAATCACAGGGAGCCACACCCACTGTGGCGCACAGTTTACCAAAGCTAAGAAAAACACAAACCCTAGACTCTGGGCTCATGGCCGGGCTATCCAGTAACGGTGTCCCTGAATTGTGACCATTTTATAGAGCATTATGTTAAGTTCATGAGCTGTCCCCCTGCCAGGGGGTTGAGAAGAAAGGGGAAGGGGCTCAGATTCTAGAAACCCAAAAGCAGCCCACAGTGGCAACAGGAACCAGTCACCACGCAGATCCTGCAGGGAGCAGAGGGCCTGGATCCTTGTGAAACAGGTTTATAGGAGTGAAGAACCCACTGTTTTCCTCTGCCCCCCATTCCTACATGCTTGCAGAGAGGGGCTCTCAGTGGACTCCGGCACACATGAGCCTTGTGGGGTGGGGGTGGGGAACAGGCTTCTTGGGTGCAGAAGCTGAAGAGGAAAAAGAAGCCAAGTGATCAGAACTGGGGACAGCTGGGGATATGGCACAGGGTCATGGGAGACACTTTCTTTGGGAGACTGGCATGGGATCATTTACAGAGTATGCCTAAATCCAAAGGTTTGTTTTTTCTTTTTCTTGGGGGAAGGAGGGTCACTCAAGCCTCCATAATGTAGGCACAGAAGATGAAGTGGAGGTGACAAGGCTTAGCGGCAGCCCTGGAAACCTGACCCCAGCTCTGTGCCGTGAATGGCTTTTCTGTACTGTGTTTGTGGGGTTTACCTTGGAGCTCTGTGCCCGGACAGTTCTGTTTAAGAACCTGATCAGAACTGTGGCTCTCCTCAGAAGGTGCAGCAGTGGGTTGCAGACTTCTGTACTCACAGATGTGCTCAGAGCCAGGAGACAGGCCTAGGTCTCCGACCCCAAGCGGACCACCTCCGTTTCCACCCGCCCTTGCTCCAGAACTTACAGGGATGTGAGAGAAGGCTGCCCCCCCCCCCCGCCACCCCTCTCCATTTGAAACCAGGACTTTCTATGTAGCCCTGGCTGTCCGGGAATTCTATGGTCTATGTAGACCAGGCTGGCCTCAGACTCAGAGAGATCCACCTGTGTCTGCCTCCTGAGTGGTAGCATTAAAGGCGTGTGCCACCACGCCCCGGCTCCCCGTTTCCTAAAAATTCATTACGTTTACTTATTTGTGTGTGTCTGTGTGGGGCGAGTCCACGTACGCCATGCACGGTGAGCTTGTGGAGGTCAGGGGACAACTTTAACTTACCCTGTGGGTGATGACCACAGGTTTGGCAGCACCTGTCCTTCCCAGCTAGCCATCTCTCGGGGGTCCTTGCCCATTTCTTGGGTGACACAGATGCTACTCAGTGGATTTGAGCAGAAAGGAGTGGGCATCAGGGAGATGATGCTGGAGATTATGTTTCTGAGAGAAGACCCACGCTGGCGTCCCAGCAGGGAGGAATCTGCCTCTGATGTGTAGAGGGAAGGTTTTTTGTAGGGGTTTCTTTTGTAGCATGGGTGTGATTGAAGATGTTCTGGGACAAGAAGTGGTGAGGTGCAGTTCCCACACCGGGCCTACGGGGTCAGTGAGGATGCAGCTGCCTTACATGGAGCTGAAAGCAAGTCTTAGAGTTTGCGGTACTGAAAGAAGAGCCCTCCTAGCACTGGTCTGCCTGCGTTTTTCCAGGGTCTTCCACAGCCTGAGGCCAGGCCATTGTCCTGACAGGCCAGTCCCTCCGGGTGACCATTAAAGGCTGATCCACGGTCTGCACACCCTGCTCTGACAGGTTCTGAGGACACATAAACATGGGGGGCTCACCTGTTCCCAGAAATGCCAGTTCTTCTGTATAGCAGAGCCCCTGGGAACTACTTAATTCAGTCCCTGAAGAAGTTTCAAGGCTTGCCTCCCTTGGAGGGTCTCACTGAACTGGATGATCTGCAGTTAATGCCGCCTAATTGGTCTCAGGCTTAGTCATGGGAGCCCTAGAGAGCAGCTTCCTCGAAGAGCTAGCCGGGTCTGTTAGGGAGGGACAAAACCTTCCAGGGGGCAAATGCTCTTATTTCTAGGCTTCTTTTGGCTTTGGCTTTTCATTTTCTCCCATAGGAAGCATCCCAGTCCTGAGGTCAGGGAGCCGCTTCCCTGACAGTGTCCCTCTCGGAGTACCCTGGATTTCCTGGCTCTACACAGCTACAGTTCACTCAGATCCCTGTGCTTTTTGGGGACTTAGGGTTCATGGTGTTAATGCTACAGACCTCCTGGTCTCAGAGCCCAGAGCTTGGACCCAAGCAGTGGCTCAGAATGGACTGGGGGTTGGACAGACAGAATGGACTAGGGGGGTGGACAGACAGACGATTCTGAGAGAGTGTCCAGGCTCCAGATTCAGGATGATAAGGGGTCTGGCCTCCTTCCCTGCTCCCCCATGATGGGATGGGGTGCACATAGCAGTTAGCCTGCAGGCAGGCTTTGGTGCTCATACCTCGTCTCCCCATGGCCATTCTGTTTGGAGAACTCTGCAGTGCCCTGGGAAGCTCAGCGTCCAGGTTGACACTCCCCTCCCCCCACCATTATCCGCCCAATTATTGTATTCTTGCCTTCATTAGGCAGAGTCCACATTGAGACTGACAGGCACCTGGTGGCCTCTTAGAATTGTAATATCTGAATTTCAGCACACACACACACAAACACACACACACACTTACTGTTATTAATCCAACTAATGAAAACCATAAAGCTTCCTTAGGAGGCCCCTGGGCTATTGATTTTCACAGTTGCGATGTACATATGTTAACTATGCCCGAGTCCTAGCAGTTCTTCAAGCATCCTACCCCCACATTCCAGGGACCTCCGGAGCCCCCTCCCATTCTGTTTCCAGGGGAACCCCCTTCTCCTTCTCTAGCAGTGAGCAGTCTTCAGGGAACTCCCCCCTTGTAGAAGCTTCAAGGCCATTTCAAATCGGTCCCTGTCATTCTCCCAGAGGAGGGAGGGGGATGTAGGGGGGAGGGGCGTCCGTGGAGTGGAGTGTGGGCTGGGCTGTGGAAGGGGGGGGTGTCTGTCAGTCCTGGTGGGGGATGCTTCAGGCTAAAGGAGAGCAGCAGGAAGTCTGATCTTTCCAGAGAATTCTCTAAGACATAAGTGTTTACCTGTAGGACTCCTGCAAGGCAGCCATTAGGAGAAATGTTCCTTTTGTCTGAAGCTAGGAGGTTTACTTAGAAGGGGCTGGGAGCAGGTAGGAAATCCTTTGCAGAGGGTGCCATGTTTGTGAGGTTGTTATGGAATTTATAGGAGAGACAGCAGTGAGGGGGGGTTATTGAGCCAGAGTGTGTTGTCCCCAACCCCACCCCCAACCTCTTTGCTTGCACCCAACAGGGCTGTCCCCAGTGCTTGGAAAATAATCCACCTTCTCTGATTTTAATCTGTTCAGGGGGCTTCTCCCTCCAGTCAGGTACAAAAATATCTCGAGTTTCTTGCTGTGTGGCCATGGTCAGGTTACTTAACCTTGCTGATTTGTTTCCTCGTTCGTGAAACGGGTAACATCCCTCAGAATTTTTACAAGAATGAATCGAGATTCCTTAATGATCCTGTTGATCTATGAACATTCAGTAGAGGCTCAGTAAATGTTAGTTTTCTTCCTTTCCCCTACAGCCCCCATTTATTAGTGGCTCTCAACCCCATCTGCTTATTAGCAGTATCTACAGACCCTCCCTGACGGATGCACAGTTGTTTGGGCCCCACGCACTTCAATTCAACTTTAATTGGCCTGTGGCAGGGCTGAGCGTGGGTATATTTTTTTTAAGCACCTGTTAAAACATGCACTAATTTTTAAAATAATTTCACACAAACATAAAATAAGCAAAAAAAAAAAAAAAAAAAAAAAAACCCAGTTAGTTTGTTACACCCCACCGAGCCTACAAGTGTCCCTACCTCACCAGCACATTATCTTGCAGTTTGGACGCACCGAGGTCATTGATAACACACTCAACCCGGATTTCGTGCGCAAGTTCATTGTGGATTACTTCTTTGAGGAGAAACAGAACCTCCGTTTTGATCTGTGAGTAGAAGGTGGGGCTCACGCTACAGCGGTGGGGGGGGTGTGGGACTGGGGCCCTGGGTGACAGGGTATATAGGTGGAGAAGCAGAGATATTCTGGGAGACCAGGGAGATAAACATGACAGATGAAATTTACCTCCAGCCCTGCTAGGTGTGGGAAATGGTGTGTGTGTGTGTGTGTGTGTGTGTGTGTGTGTGTGTGTGTGTAGAAACTTAGGAGCTAATGTGGGAAGGATAGAAAGGCCTTATTGTGGATAGACATGTGAGGTGACAGTCTGGAGAGGACAGTGATCCCCAACCCTCAGCAGGTGTAGCCTACAGCGGGGAGGGTGCTGGGAGAAGGGTTGCAAGGGAGACCCTGGGAAAACAGGCTGCAGCTCAGCCAGCTCCATCAGGGGCCAGCCCAGCTGTAGGACCAACCCGCCTGCTGCCCATGGAAGTAGGCATGCCTCCTTTTCTTAGGAGTGAGCAGCTCACTGTAGAGGAAGGCCCAAGGTAAGATGTGAGGACAGAGCTGCCAGACAGACACAGATGAAGCTGGGGAGACAGCCAACTGGGAATGATGGGTAGGGTGACCCAGCCACCTGTGACCCAGCCACCTGTGACCCAGCCACCTGTGACCCAGCCACCTGTGACCCAGCCACCTGTGACCCAGCCACCTGTGACCCAGCCACCTGTGACCCAGCCAGGGTACAGGGCTCACTTGTGTCATTTCTCATTCTTAGTGAGATAGAACACACTCGCAGGGAAGAACACAAATCCTTTTAAAAATTATACTTATTCTGTGGGGGAGGGGAGAGTGTGTTCATGGTGGGGTGTGTGGAGAGGTCAGAGGCCAGTTTAAGAGAATTCCTTCATGTGGGTCTCAAGGACAGAACTCAGATCACCAGGCTTGGCAGAGAGTGGCATCTCACTGGCTGGGAAATACGTAAATATTAAGAGACTCTGACTTATCTTTTTTTTTTTTTTTTAAAGATTTATTTATTTCATGTTTCTGTCTTCAGACATACCAGAAGAGGGTGTCAGATCTCCATTACAGATGGTTTGTGAGCCACCATGTGGTTGCTGGGATTTGAACTCAGGGCCTCTGGGAGAGCAGTCAGTGCTCTAACCACTGAGCCATCTCTCCAGCCCTAACTCTGGCTTATCTTTTATCCCTGTCTTCACCGAGGTCAGGACAGGAGGAGCCTCCAAGCCTTCCAGTGCTCACACTGACAGAGCCTACATGAGAGGTAGACTCAGAGTTCAAAACAGGGTAAAGTTGGATGTTCCCTGCCCGCCTTTAACATTTTTCTGTGTTCCCTATAGATACGACGTGGACTCCAAGAGCCCGGATTTATCTAAACATGTGAGTCCTGCCCATGACTACCCAGTGAGCCCAGGCTGTCTCTTAGATGTCATATTCTGGCTGGTCCCTGGGCGTCACTAAAGGGCATGTGTCTATGGCTGCATGTGGGGTCACTTCAGTGGGAACAGTGACTAACAGTCATCTCTTGTGCCCTTGGATGTACAGGACTTCCTTGGCCAGGCCTTCTGTACCCTAGGAGAGATTGTAGGGTCCTCTGGAAGCCGTCTGGAGAAGCCTCTCACGTAAGTGTAAGAGGGGTACAGCCTGTCTGGGTGGCCCCCCTTGTGATGAGCCATCCCGTGTTCACCCTGTCGAGAGCCTGCTGGTGGCAAGCATTAGATAGCCAGAGCTTTAAGAGTGAACGGATCTCTGGCCCAGCTCTCTCTGTGTCTCTCCCAGTTATTTTGGAGTGAGCCAACCGAGTTATTAGAGCTTGCGTCCTGTGGGGAGGGACAGTGACTGAGAGCCATCTAGTCGGTTTGCAACCCTAACCCTCTCGTGTAAGAAAGAGACCAGAGAACACCAGGGGGAATGACCCACCTAACGCCACACAGCCAGCAAGTGGGAAAGCTGGGATTTGAACCTGGGCTTTAATTGCACAGCAGGTTCCTCAGCTTATCCGGTGCCTGTAGGTGTAGACCTGGGCTACTAACAAAACAGGCTGGAGCTGGATGCAGTGAGGCCTTTTTACCTCCCATCTCCTGTGTCTGTAGGACAGGGTAGCCTAGGGCTCGTGGGGAGAGAGACTACTACATAAGGAGTCTCCAGGATTCCCATGTGTGGCTGAGGGTGGCTTGTCACTAAGCCCTAGGGACAGGGCCCAGACACCAACAAACACAGACCAGGGCAGGTGTCCAGGCCACAGGGCAGAGCGTGCAGTAATTCAGGATAGGCTAAGCATGAACCCCCTCACTCGATTCTGCCAAGTCTCTTTTACATACTGTGGTTGGTAATAGTGGTGTGTCTGTCTGTCTGTGTCTTATGTGTGTAAGTCTGTGTGTGTCTGTGTCTCTGTTTATATGTCTCTGTGTATGTATGTGTGCACATGTATGTATGTCTGTAGCAATTAGACAGTAGACCCTTTCTTCTAGACCCTTGCCTATAACTCCTCAGCAACTATACAGTAGCATCAGAACCTCAAGAAAGGTCTCTTTTCCCCACTCAAAATCCCTCTCTCTGAGTCCCCAGAAAATAATAATAGTTACCATTTATTGAGATAGGGGAAACAGGTTTGGAGGCTCTAGAACTTAAAGAATTTGGAAGATTCTTTAAAAAAAATTATGGTACTAGCAGTTGGGGCTACAAACATAGAGTCATACTCACACAGACTCTCTCTCTCTTCCTCTCTCTCTCTCTCTCTCTCTCTCTCTCTCTCTCTCTCACACACACACACACACACACACACAGAGAGAGAGAGAGAGAGTGAGTGAGTGTGTGTGTGTGTGTGTGAGAGAGAGAGAGAGAGAGAGAGAGAAAGAAAGAAACACACAGAGCTGCATGGGAAAGCGGTTGTCACTCTGGCATGAAGAAAGAGCCCCCAGCACCCACATACAAACTAGACAGGCTTGGCAGCAGAGACAAAAAGTTCTCAGAGCTGGGCAGGCAGATGAATTGCAAATCTCAAGTGAAAAACCTCTGCCTCTTTATAAGGTGAAACTGATGGGAGGAAGGACCTAACATCCTGTGGTCCCTGAGTTTGGTTCCCAGACCCACATCTGGCAGCTCAGGACCACCTGCAGCTCTGAAGCTGTCTTCCAGACTCCAGGCACCTGCCTGCATGGATACAGATAAATAAAAAGAAAATACATCTTTAAAAACAAAATCTACATCTCATGTCCTTGGACGCCAAGAACAGCATACAGTTGCTTTTTATTTAACTCATTTAGGTTTTTTACAAAAACAACAAAGATTTAATTTAGATTTTAGAGGTTTATTTTTGTTTGTTTGTTTTTGTTTTTGGTTGGTTTGTTTTTTTTGGGGGGGGGTTGGTTGGTTTTCTTGTTTTAGATTTTTGTGGGGGTGGGGTTTTTTTGTTTTGTTTTGTTTTTTGAGACAGGGTCTTTCTATATAGCCCTAGCTGGCCTGGAACTCACCCTGTAGACACAACTAATTATAGATTTAAGGAAGCCCAAAAATTGTATCCAGTTCACAAGACTGGAAGGATGGATCTCTATTAAGAACACACACTGCAGCTGGGTATCTAACAACCATTTACAACTCCAGCTCCAAGGGACTGGGTACCTCTGGCCTCATGTGCACATAGAACACATACACACACACACACACACACACACACACACACACACACACACGAGTTAAAAATAACAAAACAAATTGAAAAAGAAAACTAGGGTTTTCCCAGGAGAAATCACAATTAGCTGTTGTTAAGAAGCAGTGTTCTTTCATTCAAATTGATACGTTTAAAAATTATTTTTACTCATTCTTTGACATGCACAGAACACATTTGGATCGTGTTCACTGCCCACTGCCCTCTCTCATCTTCTGGCTGAGGAGACGCCCAGGAGGGTGTTCACACCTCCCAGCTCCCACCTGGGTCCAAACCTAACCAGTCACAGGTCTGTTTCCTGCCTGCCGGATGGGTAGGGGATAGCCCAAGGACAAGATCTGCAATGTAGATGCTCAGGAATGCCTCAGAGGAGGCAGGTCCTTTCCCCCAGAAGGTCTTGTGTGTCTAAATTTAGCCATTCATGACTAAACCCCAACAGCAGCTCCTGTTTACTGGGGGTCTATTCTGGGACAGACATGAGGGTCAGTGCTTTTCTGGTGAAATCAGTGCAGGACCCACAAGCATGAACTAAATGCTGGACACACACCAAGGTTCGCCTGGTCATTGTTCCCTGGATAATACAGTACAGTGAGCCGTTACTGTGGATTTCCTCAGTGTTAGGTATTCTTTCTTTCTTTTAAAGATCTTTATTTATTTTATGTACATGAGTCCACTGTAGCTGTCTTCAGACACACCAGAAGAGGGCATCAGATCCCCTTACAGATGGTTGTGAGCCACCATGTGGTTGCTGAGATTTGAACTCAGGACCTCTGGAAAGACAGTTAGTGCTCTAACCACTGAGCCATCTCTCCAGCCCTGTGTTAGGTATTCACACCTAAGGGTAACGTAGAGTATAAGACCATATATCACCACCTGGCATGGTGGTGTTTACTTGTAACCCAGAACTTGAGCATGGAGACAGGAGGAGTTCAAGGCCACCTTCAACGACATAAATTCAAGGCCAGCCTCAGCTCCACAAGACCCGGTTTACTATTTATATTTAAATTAATAGTAAAAAAAAAAAAAAAAAAAAAAAACAGAGGTTGTGCGTGCCTCACAATTAAATGCTATGGTGGCATCCAGGTGGTGGTGGCACATGCCTTTAATCCCAGCACTTGGGATGCAGAGCCAGATAGATCCATGAGTTTGAGGACAGCCTGGTCTACAGAGCAAGTCTGAGGATAGCCAAGGCTATGCAGAGAAACCCTGTCTCTAAAAACAAAACAAAATGAAAACAAACACAGAGACCTGCGCACCCAGGGGCTCTGTTGTGGGGGGGCTTCCACAAACCAGTTCCCTGTGCCTATTAAGGTATGATGATGGCATTGGTTTGGTTTCCTTGTGTTTGAGGGTGGGTAGGTGTGTTGTTGTTTTGAGACAGGGAAGCCTCAAAGTCAACCCTGTGTGAGTACTTGGGACTGCAAGTCTACACCATCAACCCGGTTTCCTCTGAGCTTTTGAGGCGTTGCCCAGGGTCTTTGTCTATAGTCCAGGAAGGCCTCAAACAGATTCCTCTGCCTCGGCCTCCCAAATGCTAGAATTGTGGGTGTGTGCAGCCGAACCCAGCCGGCCATATTCATTTACTCGGGTGTTAATGTGGGCACCGTACTGAGGGACTTAGTGGGAAAAATCAAAAACTTCCCACTTCCAGAAGCTAGAAATCCAAATTCAAGGTGCCGGCAGAGCTCCATTCGGCTGAGGCAGCTCTTTGAGTTTAGGATGGTTGTGGGTTTGTACGTCTGTGTGTGTGTGTGTGTGTGTGTGTGTCTGTGTGTCTGTGTGTCTGTGTGTCTGTGTCCCAGAGCTCGTTGTGAGCCTCCTCATGCATGTGGGTACTGGGAACCAAACTTGGTTCTTCTGGAAGAGCATTCCTTACTCTTAACCGAGGAGCCATCTCTTTAGCCCCTTTAAAGGTTCTGTCTCCAGTCACATGGGTGTGTCTGGGTCTTCAGCATCCAAATGTGGAGGCACAGTTAAACCAGTGACGCAGTCCTACCTGCAGCAGGTGACAGGGCCACCTAGAGCAGAAGCTGCTCTCCACCCTCAGAGGTTCTGGCCCAGCAGGTCTGGGTAGGCCTGAGGTATCTTTATAACACCTTCTCAGGGATTACTGGTCTGGGGTCCTAATCTGAATACCTCAGGTATAGCATAAGTTGCCCAGGGTTTTACCCTAAAGCCTTGGACTGTCTTCTGTGGTCTGGACTTTTGATCCTGTTTTAATGATTTCCAGAGCAGAAACCTGGCCCCAGGCATCCATTCGCCTAGTGTTCTGGCCTCATGCTTGGCTTTCTCTTCCTCTGTCTCCACAGGATAGGAACATTCAGCCTCAACTCCCGGACAGGCAAGCCTATGCCGGCTGTGTCTAACGGGTAGGTCACCGTGCAGCTGTGTCCCTCCAGTCCTGCTGGGGCTCAGCTCCTGGGGAGGAAGACAAAGGGTCCTGGGTCCCTTTAAAGGTCTCAGGCACCCTCCCCTTCTGAAAAGGCCAGAGCTAAAGCCTGCTGAGGCCTGGTGGCTCTTGGGACTTTAGGGAGTAGGGTTGGGCTCAGAAGAGCAAACTGTGCCCAGGGTTGGCAGGCCTGGGGCCTCTCCATTCCCTTTGTCCTTCCCAGCTCTGCCCCACTCCCTCCTCGACCCCCTTCCTTCATCTAACACCCCTCTTGGCTGTCTGTTCTCCACAGTTTCCCTCTTAAACACCAACCTTCTTCTCCTTGTGGAGTCGATTTGGCTCAACACCCACCGACTCCAAAGCTCACCAGGTGCAGAGGGTTGTCTACATCCACAGTCCCCACTCTGACTTCGTGCTCCAGGCTGGCCTCTTTAAAACGTAGCCAATGCAGACCCTCCGTGGTCTTCTCTCTCCTCTCCTGAGAAGACTTCTCCATCCTAGCTTCTTCTCGTACCCTGTGGGACTGAGGGCCTTTGGAGCTGAGTAAGGGAGTCCCAGCTTCCTGCATATGAGGGAAGAGCCTGGAGGAGCCAGATGTGGACCCCGGCCCAGTGGGGCTGCTGGTTTAGGAAGAGAGTGGGTACCAGTGAGCTGAGAGGGAGCAAACACAGATGTAAGAGAGGAATAAAGGCCAGGGGGAGAGAGAAAGGAAGGCCAAGCCTGTGGGAGCACGCTGAGGCAAGAGAGGAGGGAAAAGCAAGATCAGAAATAGAAGGCAGGGTCCAAGGCAGAGCAACAGATGGAGAGCCAGGGGCGGAGGAGGCTGCTACCGAGCGTCTGCCTGGTCCTTACCAGGCCAGTGTATGTGGGGAAGGACAGCCTGAGAGTAGGGGACAAGTCTCAGCACTGTCACACGCCTGGGGCAGGTGTGGTCCCTACTCTGCTCACCCGATTTGGAGAAATTTGGTTTGTTTCTTCAGCCCTAGAAGGCTTCTCTTCCTCTCACTCCTCTTTAGCTGGGAACCCCTTCCTCCAAAGACTGATGCTGGGAAAAGCTCAGTGGTTCTCATAGGACCCCACACAGCACACTCCTGCTCTGGGCTGGGCAGGAGCCGGGGTCTGGATTTTACAGTGCCCCTCAAAGGTGAAGTAAGGATGCAGGGAGGGAAACTGCCCATCTCAGGACTTCTCTGCGTGAGGCATTGTGTGTGCATATTAGCAAAACAGATTCTAGGTCACCCTTGTATATGGGCAGGGGGCAGAGGAATAACCTTTGAACCCTAGTCACAGCTGCCCCACAGCCTCACATATGACTGTCCCTCTCAGTGACCCTAAGATCCTCCTGAGTAAGTCTCAAACCTTAGAATGACATGGGCTAGTCCTTGGGGCTCCTCTTTGTCACCTACAGGGGAGTGGGGGTGGGGTAGCCTGCATAGAACCCTCTCCAGCTTACCTTACTGGAGGGGCTTCTCTGTTGTAGATGGTCCCTTTTTGTCCTGCCTGGCCCCTCACTAAAGAGAAATAAGTTGTCTCTTGTCCCTAGAAGATTCTAGCCAAGGACTTGAGAGGGAGGTAGCTACTGGTGAGAGCCACAGAGAGACCCCCCTCCCCGAGATCCTGCCCCATCCTCAGGTGCTCTTCCATAGTGAAGGAGACTGGCTCAGAGCTGGAACATCAGGGGACCCTGGGTCAGCCGGGTACAGGGTGGCTACCCCACAAGGTCTTTTGCCCACAGAAGTGGTCTTTGGATGGAAAGCTCCAGAACCACTGGTCCGGAAGCTTCCGTGTGAGTCTGGGTGCTGTTGCCATTCTAAGACCTCCCTGGTAGGCCTCGGGAGCAGAGGGCGGGCCACTGAGGCTGAGGGCCTGGCCCCAGCGCTTGGCCACATGCCCAAGCACTTCCGAAGACTTTCTTTCTCAGGGGTGTTGGGGCAGATGGGGCAGGGTGGGCCTGGGAGTGGCTGACCCAGGAGTGTCAGGTTGGTCTGTCCTTGTCTGGCTTGTCATTTTATTTGCCTCTTCTCCCTCAGTGGTGTCCCAGGGAAGAAATGCGGAGCCATCATCCTGTCTGCAGAGGAGCTGAGCAACTGCAGGGTGAGCAGAAAAGTCGGCTTCTCCACCAATCAGGTTTACTGTCCCTGGAGGGAGACCAGGGTAGACAAGGCTCCCCATGACCCGGCTGGCATGAGACCGTGATTCTGGAGCTAGAAGATTCCGGGTCGAGCAGAGTGAGACCCAGGCAGGAAGGACCAGCCTACAGTCCATGTCACAGAGGCAGGCTCCTTCTGGGCCCTCCCTATCTGTCCCTCAGCCCAGACTGCCCCTGGGCACTTGAAATTTGGTCGTCACTTTTCAGTTTTGTTTCAGGCATAGGGTGATACCCCGTGTGGAATGGAGGGAAGAATGTGTGTGTGTGTGTGTGTGTGTGTGTGTGTGGCTATGTAAGTGTGTGCACATTTGTGGCTGTGCGTGTGGGTAGGTATGAACACGAACATGGGTGGGAGCGGCTCTTGCGAAGCTGAGAGTCTGCCATCCCCGGCAGCCTTTGGTTTTGACTTTTGTGTAAGGCTGTGGAGAAGCAGGTAACAGGGGTGGCACCCCACACCAAGAAAGGGCTCAGGGCTCTGATGGCTGATGATAGGGAGACATGTAGTAAAGTTGCTGTAATGAGAAATGACACCATTTGTCAACAAATGAGCAGTGTTCTAGTTTGCTTTCAGTTGCTGTGACAAACAACGTGTCGGAAATGACTTGTGGAGGAAAGAGTCCGTTTTACTTTATAATCCCAGGTAACAGACCAGCATTGAGGGAAGTCAGAGCAGAAACGCAAGACAAGAGCTTAAAGCAGAAACCACGGAGCTTGCTCTCAGCATCATGACCAATCAGCTTTCTTATAGATCCCAGACCCACCTGCCTAGAGATGGCACCGCCCACAGTGGGCTGGAAAACCATCAGCTCCCTCAGAGCTGAAGAGATGGCTCAGTGGTTAAAACTGAGTATTCCCCGTGCACTGGATCTAAGTTCAGTTTCCAGCACCCATGTCTGGCCATTCACAACTGCCTGTGACTCCAGCTCCAAGGGGATCAGATGTATCTGGCCTGTCACAGTACCTACAGTCATGTGCACACACCTGTACACATAATTAAGTATAATAAAGATAAATATTAAGAAAAGAAAGAAGAAAAGGCCTCACAAAATGGCCACAGACCAACTTGAGGGAGGAAAATCTTCAGTTGAGGGTCCCTCTCCCCTGGTGACTTTAGGTTTCTATAGAGTTGCCAGTGGATGCTGATGATGACAGGTACTCACACTGGTCCTAAGATTTAAGATGAAGCTCAATTCTTCATGGTAGAAGGCCTTGAGAAAGAGTCTCATTTTACCAGAAACTACAGCCTCTCTCTGGAACAATAGGAAGCAGAACCGGAACTTTATTCCAGGTCCGGCTGACTCTAAGATCAGGACTTGGGCCCCCTGGCCACCCAAGCCTGACATCCCTGAGGTCAGTGAGAAACCTCTCCTGGAGGGAAAGGCAAAGTGACAACACAAGGCCAAGTCTGGGTGCGGAAACAGGACTCCCCTGGGGCTGTAAGAAGGAGAAGCAAGACTTCCTGAGTTTTTCAGTCCAGAGCAACCTTCCAGGAGTGCCTTCCGTGTTAGAAACTATGTATCCATCATATTGGAAACTATGTATTTGCCATGTTGGAAACTATGTATCCATAATGTTGGAAACTATGTATCCATAATGTTGGAAATTATGTGTCCCCCATGTTAGAAACCATGTATCTGCCATGTTGGAAACTATGACAGAGCAAGTTAAGTCATACATTAACTTCTTTTAGAGTAATAACAGTAGACTACATTTAGAATCAACATGGTAGCCAAGTGTGGGGGCTCAGGCCTTTAATCTCACTACTTGGGAGGCAGAGGCAGAGACAGAGGCAGAGGGATCTCTGAGCTCAAGGTCTGGTTTACATAACAAGTTCCAGGATACCCAGGATACATAGAGGGATCCCATCTTAACCAAACAAACAAAGAATCAACATGGGAGGCTGGAGAGATGACATAGTGGTTAAGAACACAGGCTTCTGGCTGGAGAGGTGGCTCAGAGGTTAAGAGTACTGGCTGCTCTTCCAGAGGTCCTGAGTTCAATTCCCAGCAACCATCTGTAATGGGATCTGATGCCCTCTTTGGGTGTGTCTGATGACAGCTACAGTGTACTCATATATAATAAATAAATAGATAGATTAAAAAAAAAAAAAAAAAAGAACACAGGCTGCTCTTGCAGAAGACCCAGGTCTGATTCTCAGCACCCACAATATGGCTCACAATGATCGATCAATAACCCAGTTCTAGTGGCTCCAACTTCCTCTTCTAGCTTCTAAGCACAGAGCCTCAGGGCTCCCTGGCTGTGGAGCAGTTGGATTAACTCACTGTTGTTGGGGAATGAAGGGGATGAGAATGTTGCTCCGGAGGGGCTGTGCAGGAAATGCTTGCTGGCACAAAATCAGTTTTTCCTGAGCTCAAACCTTGGTTTATCTTAAAGTAACACCATGGAGGGCACTGTGGAGTGTCTAAACTTATGGGGGCTGGCGCTGATGGTTTTCCAGCAGCCAGTAAACATCTTCCTTTGCTACCTTAGACTCCCTCTCCCTCCCTCCCTTCCTCTTTCTCCCCCTCCTTCCTGACACCTCTCTCTCTCTTTCTCTCTCTCTCTCTCTCTCTCTCTCTCTCTCTCTCTCTTTTCCTTGCTTGAGGCTCATGCCCACACTGGGGGTTTGGGGGCTCCCTCCCCCCCACATCCCAAGAGGCTGTCAGCTCCTTTTTTTTTTTTTCTGGCACATCTTTGGCTGAATTCTCTCCCTAGAATCCTTGCAAGGAAAAGAGACTAATTCTTAGCATCTGGCTGAATTAAAATAATTACATGTGAGCAACTCAGGCTTTCAGCGGGAGGATTAAAGGGAGAAGGCGGGGTCTGGAGTGGGTCTGCAAGGCGTGGGGCTTCCTGCCTTCAGCCTGGAGCCTGTGTGGGTGGCCAGGGACAGCAAAGGATGGAGCGGATACCAGCCTGTCACAGGCTTACTTTAGTAGGTAAAAGAAAAGACTTGCTCATCTAAAATATTAATGCCAAGAAGGTTCCTATAGTCAAATTTGGTGCAAATACATTTGGGGTCCTTATGTGAACGTCAGCTCTGCAGTCACCCACACTTCCCTATGCCCAGGGAGGAGACTGACAATTTCTTTAAGGTCTTCAGCTTTCTGAAGCTCTCTTGTTGACAAATACACTGTACTCGAGATGAAACTCAGGATCTTGCCCAAGCTAAGCAAGCACTCCACCATTAAGCTATATACCAGCCCAATTTCTTATTTTAAAAAATAAGAATTAGGGCCCAGCATGGAGGGGCACACCTCTAATCCCAGCTCCTCAGAGGCAGAGGCAGGCAGATCTCTGAGTTCCAAGCCAGCCTGGGCTATATGTAGCAAAACCTTGCTTCAACCAAAAGCAGATGAAAGACAATTTCTCAATACCTTGGAACGGTTGCCCTGTGGGCTCTGAGGACTTTGTAGTCATCAGCAAAAAGCCAGCTTCGAGAGTTGAAACTGGAATTCCGAGAGATGGGGGCACATGCAATGGAAGGCCCCAGACCCCTTTGGCTTTCATGTTGGCTAGATCATAATCAGTTCCTGTCTTCCAGGGTGCTAGTGGGAGGAGAGACCTGCCTCATCTCTGCCAGCCAAGGATGTCCCAAGCTTTCTGCTGCAGCATCCTGTGGCTCCTCCACACCTATAAATTGTCTCCAGACTGGTAGGGAGCTCATTTCTTTTAGGTCAGCAAGTAAATGTTTCACTCACTCTTCCCTCTGTTCCTGGAGGAGAAATGGCAGCCAGCAGCCAGCAATGGCAGCCTCTCCACCCCAGCAGGCCTGCTGCCTTTTCTTTTCTTTCTTTCTTTCTTTCTTTTTTTTTTTAAATCACACATGACATTCTTGATCCTGAAAGAAAATCCTTGGGTATTTTATTATGTGTCCATGTGGAAAAGCAGATACATAGTAAGTCTTTGTAACCAGCTTACTGGGAAGCAGCTGGTAGGACCCCCCCAGCCCCCAGTCAGGAGAGAGACATAATGGGTCAGGGAGGTGGGCTGAGGGGGGCTGGTGGAAGGAAAAGCTAGATTCTTCTTTCTTTAGGGGGGGGTGGAAGTTCATGATAAAGTTTCTCTGTGTAACCCTGGCTGTTTTGGAACTCATTCTGTAGGACCAGGCTGGCCTCAGAGATCCTCCTGCCTCTGCCTCCTGAGTACTTGGATCAGAAGTGTGCACCATGAGCTGAATTCTGTGAGACCTTCCCGGGATGGGGTTTCAGGAGTCTTGAGGGTGGTGTTTCTCCTCGCTGCAGACTTTGGAAGGGAAGTCATTGGAGGGAAGGAGTGAGAGGAGAGGAAACCATGAGGTAAAGTGGCTATGGGATGCAGGCCCTCTGACACACAGCTGCATCCAGACTTTTAAGGGGTACGAAAGGCGTATTGTTGGTACTCAGACAGACACAAGAACCCTCCCTAAAGCACAGCGTATAATTTCTTAGTCTCAGAAATAATTTCCCTAGTTAAATCAAAGCGAAACAAAAAGACTGTCTCTGCTGCTTAAATATATGTGTGTGCACAATAAATATGTGTGTGTGCACAATAAATATCTGTGTGTGCACAATAAATAAATGTGTGTGTGCACAATAAATAAATGTGTGTGCGCACAATAGATATATGTGCATGTGCACTATTATGTGAACCATTTTAGCCCTTGGGAGATGGCTCCGTGGTAAAGCACTCATTGCACAAGCAAGAGAGCCACAGTTCACATCTTGAGTATCCACATGGATGTTTAGCAGGCGTGGTAACCCTGTAATAACAGCCTCGGAAGGTGGATGTGGACCCCTTACTGGGGAGCAAGCAAACGAGCAACCGTAGCCACCTTAGCCAGCTCTAGATTTGATTGGCACCTGCCCCACAGAACAAGATGGTGACTGATGGGGGAAGATGCCCAACATCAACACTACACAATAAAGCACATACATGCGTGCACTTGAACCCATGTGTACCTACACACATGTGAGCTCATATACACAGGTACACACATATGGAAAAGGGAAAAAAATACCTTGTTGATTCTGCACAAGTTTGGAAATATAGAAAACTCACCCAGAGAGAATTATTGTTCACATTTGGATGCCTATTTCTGGCTACAAATATAGATCTTTTTGATATAGTTTGGTACCTAGTTGTTTGGTGGTTTGCTTTTAAGACAGGGTCTCACTATATAGCTTTTACTAGCCTGAAAATCACTCTGCAGACTGGGCTCATCTCAAACTCAAAGATCCTCCTGCCTCTGCTTCCCAAGTGCACAGATTAAAGGTGCACCATCACCGCCCAACTAATGTGCTTCCTAGTTATTGGGCTAATAACTATGTCTGTCAATAGTCTTAGAGATGTTAGTCCTCATTGTGTGGGTAGACATACAATACCATCAGATATTGAACATGGTTCCTTCTTCAATCCATTTAAATATTAACATCCTATATTTATTATACATCCCATCTACCATTAAGCATCCTATATTCTTTTTTACTTACTTACTTTTATCTTACGTGCATTGGTGTTTTGACTGCATTCATGCCCATGTGATCTTGTCAGATCTTGGAATTTCAGTTGTGAGCCGCCATGTGGGTGCTGGGAATTGAACCCAGGACCTCTGGAAGAGCAGTCAGTGCTCTTAACCACTGAGCCATCTCTTCAGCCCCCACATATTTTTTTATTTAAGTTTTTTCATGTATCTATTCATTCAGTGTGTGTGTGTGTGTGTGTGTGTGTGTTCACATATCCTACAACAAGCATAGGGAGTCAGTTCTCTCCTTCCATGTGGGGGCTGGGGACCAAACTCTGGCAGCTTGGCAGCATGCACCTTTACCCACTGAGCCATCACACCAGCCTGTGCTCAGCATGTGTGTGTTTGTTTGTTTCTGAGACACTGTCTCATTCTAGTCTACCTGGGTCTAGAACTCCTAAGTCCCAGATTGCTCTGGAGTTCCTAGCACTCCTCCTCCTGGGATCACAGGCATGCACCACTCTGTCCAGCTTACACCCTATATTCTAATGGTTCCTTTTCCCTTCCAAGTGAGAGATTTAGGTCAGCTTCCCAGATGTGCAGACACAGTGAGTGGGAGGGAAAGTGGTCATCTGAGAGTTTTCCACCACCTCCAAAGGATCCAATCAACATACGCACAGCTGATTAAATTGTTTTGGAAGTTGGCCATTTCTACAACAAAGGCGAGGCAGCTTGACCCTTGACCCTAAGGTCCCAACACAGTCAGAGCATGAACTAAGGCTCCTGCTGTGACCACCACCTGGATATGAAGGGCCTTCAGCACAAAGTCTCCTCACTGGCTGTATTTGTTAGGTTTCTCTAGAGTCACAGACCTTGTGGGTAGTCTCTATATAGTAAGGGAATTTGCTGATGACTTACAGTCTGTTGTCCAACTGCCAAATAATGGTCAGCAGGAGCTGCGAATGAAAGTCCAAGGATCTAGCAGTTTCTCAGTCCCACAAAGCAAGAAGCCAGAGAAGAGAGCCTTTGTTCTTCCAATGTCCTTCTGTAGGTCTCCAACAGAAGGTGTGTCCCAGGTTAAAGGTGTGCACCACCATGCCTGGATCTGGGACTTGCTTTGTCCCAGGCTGACCTTGAACTCAGACATCTCCTTGTCTTAATGTCCTAAGATTCATAGCTTCTATGCAACAAGATCTCCATGCCAAGATCCAGGTCACAAACATGTATCTCCCAGCCTCAAGATCAGGATCACCGGTGAGCCTTCCAATGCTGGATTGTGGTTCATTCCAGATGTAGTCAAGTTGACAACCAGGCATAGCTACTCCACTGGCTCCTCTCTTCTCTTTAGTACCACCACTCCACCCCCATCCTTGCTGGGATGTATTTTCAGAGTCCTAGCTTGTGTGTGTGTACTGGGAAGGTTTGGGTGCATACTCCTTTGAGGCAGGCTCTCTCCCTGACTCTGACACTGCAGAATTTTTGTTCCAGCTGCCAAGTCCTGGGATCTTATGAGACCTTGTGGCTTTGGTGTGTGTCACCTTTGAGGCAGGATCTCTCCCTGACTCTGACACTGCAGAATTTTTGTTCCTTTGGCCAGGCTGGCAGCTGCCAAGTCCTGGGATCTTATGAGACCTTGTGGCTTTGGTGTGTGTCAGGATCTCAACTTAGGCCTTTATGGTTGCATAGCAAGTATGCCTAACCCCCAGGAACGCACTACCTGCCTCTGCCTGTCACACTGTTCCTGCCTGGCTCCAGCCCTCCTCTTTAAGGACCTCCTGCATGTTTGTGCGCTATGCGTATGTCTGTCAGAATGTGGAGGCCAAAAGACAACCTTGCTTGTTGTTTTTTAGGAACTGTGCATCTTGGGTTTTCAGACCGTTTTCTCACTGGCCTGAAGCTCACCAGCAGTCTAGGTTGGCTGGCCAGGGAGCCCCAGGGGCCCCCCTCTCTCTGCCTATGGAGCGCTGAAGTTCAAGTTTGAACCACCATGGGTTCCGTGCCTGCGTAGCAAATGTTTTATGATTGAGTCATCTCTCTAGCATCCTGATCCTAGCTCCACCCCCACATGCTCACGTACACAATCTAGATTTAAGAACACACACATACACTATGCAATTTTTATTGGGGTGGAGGGAGTGCCAGGGTGGTATAGAGAGACCCTGACAAGTGTGTGACTCTGGGCAGGCCACTGCGTGACTTTCCCCAGCTCAGTTGCCTCATTTATAAATGACAGTCTCAACATTTTTGTATTTTGTTTATCACAAATTCATTCTATATTGATTTTTTTTTCTAGTAACGTTAAAACGTTTGATTACTGGGCTCGAGAGATGGCTCAGTGGTTTAGAGCACTGACTGCTCTTCCAGAGGTCCTGAGTTCAATTCCCACATGGTGGCTCACAAAATCTGTAATGGGATCTGATGCCCTCTTTCTGGTGGTGTGTCTGAAGACAGACAATAAATAATCTAAAATGACAACAAAACACTTTGGGGTACTGAGCCTTAGAGGTGCCCTCAAATTTTACATTTGCCTCCTTATCTAGGCCAGAACAGTGGACACCATGCCTGCTGATCTCTAGGACTGACCCCTGACCTCTGACTTCCTCAGCCTTCTCTAGGGGGTGGGAAGGCGCCTGAGGAAGCCTGGCCCTGCAGCAGAGAAAGGCTGCCTGCAGAAGCCCGGAGGCAGCGTGATTAGCATTCAGGGATATGCAAATGGAAGCGATCCTGCTGTTTTAGAGAAACTTAACATGGTTTTCTTTCTTTTTTTTAAAGATAGGGTGAAAGGCAGAAATTGCAGGAAATTATATATCTCTGGTGTGGGTTTTATCTTCCCTGCCACTGATTCCCATGGCACAAAGGCCGTGAACAGCATTTCTCAGGCTCCATTGAAAACCCCACCTCAGCATCAAAGCCCCAGTCAGGACCCTCAAGGGAACCCTGGGGTCCAGGCCTCTTCTCAGATTCACACTGTGTGACCCATCTGCTAACCGGATGAGTGGGGACCAGGAGGGGTTTAGAGCATCACAACACACACAGAGAGACTGGGATGCAGGTCAGGGACGGTGCTCACGCAGCACGTGCCGGGGCTGGGACATTACTTCCTACATACACCCCCTCCAAGAACTTTCCCAGTCGGAGCCTCCCAGAATAGCTTTGCTGACAAGGTGGAAACCTCTCTGAAGGTCTCTTTTCTTTCAGTGATCCTACATGGTATGGCAGTCACAGTGTGCTCTAGGGAGATGTCTCTGGGTCTTGTGTGTGTGTATGTGTGTGTGTGTGTGTGTATGTGTGTATAAGTGTATGTATGTATATATGTATGTATGTGTGTATATGTGTGTGTATATGTTATGTGTGTATGTGTGTGTATGTGTGTGTATATGTTATGTATGTATATGTGTATGTGTGTATATGTTATGTATGTATGTGTATGTGTGTATATGTGTATGTATGTATATGTTATGTGTGTATGTGTGTGTATATGTGTATGTGTGTATATGTTATATGTGTATGTGTGTGTATATGTGTATGTGTGTATATGTTATATGTGTATGTGTATGTGTGTATATGTTATGTGTGTGTATGCGTGTGTGTGTATGTTATGTGTGTGTATATGTGTATGTGTGTATATGTGTATGTGTGTATATGTTATATGTGTATGTGTGTGTATGTGTGTATGTGTGTATATGTTATGTGTGTGTATGGGTGTGTGTGTATGTTATGTGTATGTGTGTGTAGGGGTGGGATGGAGATGAGTCTGAGGCAGCCTCATGTATCATGACATGACATATCATGACAGGAAACCTGTCAGTCTTCAGACCAAGCTTTCCCGTAGCTGGAGTTCAGAGCCTGCTTTTTTTTTCTCTCATTTTAGCTAGCTCACATAGAAGCCTTTCTAAATGGATTTCACACTTCTCTGCCTCCTCCATTGGAGGCTACAGAACATAATTAAGCTTACCTTGGGGAAGCGGGGTCATTAGTTAGAATTTCAGCTACTCTTTCTCGGAGCCATGATGTAGTACTGCAGCTCACTCTTAGCTGTGTGGCATACAGCAAGAGCGTTACCCTCTCTGTTCCTCCACTTCTTGTTTTTCTTCCTTCCTTCCTTTTTTTAAAAGAATTATTTATTTATTTTATGCATATGAGTACATATATTGTAGCTGTCTTCAGACACACCAGAAGAGGGCATCAGATCCCATTACAAATGATTGTGAGCCACCATGTGGTTGCTGAGAATTGAACTCAGGACCTCTGGAAGAGCAGTCAGTGCTCTTAACCGCTGAGCCATCTCTCCAGCCCCCTCTTGGTCTTTTCTTTATTTATTTGTGTTGCACATGGATGTGTATAGTCACGTGTGTGCTCTGGCAAACGGGAAGGTCTGAGGATGGCTTGCAGAATTTGCTTCTACTACGTGGGTGCCTGGGATTGAACTTAGTAGCCGGGGCTCAGCCTCAGTGGGCCCTTGTGCGTGTGCATGGACGAGAGTGTGTCACAAGGCCTTACTATGGCTCCCTGGCCGGCCTGATCTGGAACTCTTACTCTGTAGACTAGGCTGGCTTTGAACTCAGAGATCTGCCAGCCTCTACCTCCTGAGTGCTGAGCCACCCCTCCCCCAGCCCCTCCTGTGTAAACCGGGCAAGAGAACAGTGCCGACCTGCAGAGAACTGTTGACCGGATTAAATGAAGCATACTTATGAGGAAGCAATGGCAGGATGGCTCAGTGGGTAAAGCCTTTGCTGTGGGAGTGTCGAGACCCACATCATAAGAACTGGACCTGTAGTTCTCAGCCTGTGGGTGTGATTACCCCACCCCCACCCCGGGGCCTATCAGATACTGATCTGCATATCAGATATTGACAATGCCAATCATAACAGTAGCAAAATTACAGTTATGAAGTAGGAGCAAAATAATTTTCTGGTTCGGTGTCACCACAATGTGAGGAACTGTATTAGAGGGCCGTAGCACTAGGAGGCTTGGGAACCATTGGATACTCAGGGTGAGCAGCTGTGGTCCTAAGGTTCCTACAGCAAGATGGGAGACTGAGGTCAGTCCCCAGAAGCTTCAGGGCCAGCCAGCCTGACCTGTATGCAGGGCAGTGAAGAAC